>NC_092259.1:16964310-17051810 GCF_036320965.1 Panulirus ornatus
GGGATGGGGTTGACACCCGGGCCAGAGGTGCACACACGGGACGCCAGGCCGTGCCACCAGTTGTCTGGTGTGTTGCACGTCTGCTGTCGTCTCGTCCAGCTCTCCTGGTCGCCACTTGACAACCTTGATGTTCACCTCTCTCATTACGACGACTTAACCCCTCTCATTACGACGACTTAACCCCTCTCATTACGACGACTTAACCCCTCTCATTACGACGACTTAACTCCTCTCATTACGACGACGTAACCCCTCTCATTACGACGACTTAACCCCTCTCATTACGACGACTTAACCCCTCTCATTACGACGACTTAACCCCTCTCATTACGACGACTTAACCCCTCTCATTACGACGACTTAACCCCTCTCATTACGACGTCTTAACCCCTCTCATTACGACAACTTAACCCCTCTCATTACGACGACTTAACCCCTCTCATTACGACGACTTAACCCCTCTCATTACGACGACTTAACCCCTCTCATTACGACGACGTAACCCCTCTCATTACGACGACTTAACCCCTCTCATTACGACGACTTAGCCCCTCTAATTACGACGACGTAACCCCTCTCATTACGACGACTTAACCCCTCTCATTACGACGACTTAACCCCTCTCATTACGACGACGTAACCCCTCTCATTACGACGACTTAACCCCTCTCATTACGACGACTTGACCCCTCTCATTACGACGACTTAACCCCTCTCATTACGACGACTTAACCCCTCTCATTACGACGACTTAACCCCTCTCATTACGTGAAGAACGGCCGGCACACACACACACACACACACACACACACACACACACACACACACACACACACACACGTGTCGAGGGAATGGAAACGGACAAACCCTTGACCACGACGGTACGACCCTTGACCACGACGGTACGACCCTTGACCACGACGGTACGACCCTTGACCACGACGGTACGACCCTTGAGCATGACGGTACGACCCTTGAGCATGACGGTAAGACCCTTGAGCACGACGGTACGACCCTTTACAGAGGAGAAATGACCTGAGTGACCTGTGTCTTGGACAAAAGGAAAGTCTGGGTAGTCTGTTTTTATCTGGATTTCCAGAAAGCATTTGACGCTAGACTACGTGGGAGGGTGATTTAGAAACTGGAGTGAGGGGGAAACTCCTTCAGTGGATAGAAGGTAACCTCAACGAAGGGGGACGAAAGGACCCGTGTCAGAGGAACCTTCTCCAGATGGTCGAGATGATGAACGAGGTGCCTCAGGGGTTGGTTTATGTAAATGGTATGCTCAATGTATCAATTGGTACGTGATTATGTTTGCAGAGTCGTGAGGGAAGCGAGAAGAATTGATCAGCTGATAAGGGAACCTTCTCAGACTTCATGGTTGGTTGGTGTGATGCCTGGTTGATGAAAGTCAACTCCAGGAAATGTAATGAGGATGGGACACGGGGACACAAGGCCTCACTGTCATTATCATCCAGCAGGAAATATGAGTCTTGAATCTCTCTGTGTGAGAAGGACTTTTGAGTCAACCTCATCCCAGAACTGTTGCCAGAACTGTCTCATAATAGGAGAACACTGCAGGGCACAAATCCTCGGTTATCAGGTATTAGGAAAGCATTTAAACGTATGGATGAGGAGATATGTGGCAACTGTATGGATGAGGAGATATGTGGCAACTGTATGGATGAGGAGACATGTGGCAACTGTATGGATGAGGAGATATGTGGCAACTGTATGGATGAGGAGATATGTGGCAACTGTATGGATGAGGAGATATGTGGCAACTGTATGGATGAGGAGATATGTGGCAACTGTATGGATGAGGAGATATGTGGCAAGTGTATGGATGAGGAGATATGTGGCAAGTGTATGGATGAGGAGATATGTGGCAACTGTATGGATGAGGAGATATGTGGCAACTGTATGGATGAGGAGATATGTGGCAACTGTATGGATGAGGAGATATGTGGCAAGTGTATGGATGAGGAGATATGTGGCAACTGTATGGATGAGGAGATATGTGGCAACTGTATGGATGAGGAGATATGTAGCAAAGTGTTCACATTCTACGTGAGGCAGAAACTGGACTACTTCCCACGTCAGGTCATCCCACCTACAGAAGCACATGTAGCTGGTAGAGAGGTCCAGAGGAGGGCAGGAAAGATGGTGCCTGATTGAAGAGAGATGAGTTATAGGGAGAGGTGAGAGGCTTTAAATTTGCTCCTCATAGAAGAGAGAAGAGTAGGGGGTGATCTTATGACAATCTTTAAGTTTTATGGTGTGGATAGTGACCAGTTCTTCGTGAGGTGTTGGGACAGAGCCACTTGAGGACATAACATGAAATATAGCAAGAAACGTGCTAGAAAAAGTAAATAATTTCTTCTGTCGCATAAGAATGATGAATGAATGGAGAAGACTGACTGTGGACATCATGGTTGATGCAGATACCATACTCAGGAAGGTGTAGGATGGAGAATGTTCAAGAGGTAAGACCTCACAGGCTCCCTCACCCCAACCCCTGATACTTTACAAATAGATGATTACAAGTGTGTCATTACACACACACACACACACACACACACACACACACACACACACACACACACACACACACACACACACACACACACACACACACACACACACACACAAGAAGGCTACAGTGTTTGTATCAGGACTGCCAGAAAGCATTTGACACTGTGCGTATGGTCGGCTGATTACCGTATGAAGCAGGATCACTAGGCAGGAACAACGGGGGAAACTCCTTCGTGAGAGGCCACCCACCAGTGGCGTTCCGCAAGGTTCTGTTCTGGGACCACTGCTCTTCATGACGAATGTAAATGACATCCCGGAGGGTTAAGACATCTTCGTGAAGATGTTAGCGGATGATGCCAAGGTCGAGAGGGAAGCAAGGAGTGAAGAGGACGAGCTGGTGAGTTGGTCTGATACACAGTTGATGAAACACAACTTGAGTAAATGTAATGAGGCTGAGAGACAGTGAGAGAAGACCTCGACACCAATGTTATCCAGAGGTAATAAGCTGCAGGAATGTGTGTGTGAGGTGAGGCTGGAGGCCAGGCTTAAGGGGCAGACTGTCTTACATGAGGGTTGTACCCTCGTTCTCAAGGGCATTACTCTTGTGCGTGAAGGTCCTTCCGACGCACTCGAGGGCGCTCCTCTCGCGCTACCCGGACTTTTCATGGTCCCGGCAGGTCCTTCCGTCGGGCACAAGTGGCCTTATCTCCCATCGTCGTACATTGTCAAGCCCCAGAGCCGTACCTTCGTGATCAAACGCCCTTTCGTTCCTTCTTAAGGCCCTGCCATCGTGCTCATGGGCCGTGTCATCTTTTTCAGGGGCTCTAAAGTCTTGCTCAAGAAATGTTACAACCATGCTCAAGGGCTCTTATCTACGTGCTCAAGCGTTCGACCATCGTGCTCATGTGGTCTACTGTCTTGCTCAAGGGCCCTGCCATCTTGCTCAAGGGCCCTAACGTCGTGCTTCAAGGCACTTATAGTGCTCAGGGGCTCTATACTCCTCTTCAAGGGCCCTGCCATCTTTCCCAGGGGGCCCTTCCGGCTTGATCAAGGGCGCTTCCGGCTTGCCGAAGTGCCTAACCATCTTGTGCAAGAGCCCCGCCGTATCGTCCAGAGTGGCTGCCCGTCGTGCTGCCCATCGGAGGTGTTGAAGAGTGTGGGAAATGCCTGTGGTGTCGGCCGGGTCTGCCCTCCCTCCCTCTGGTGCGCTGGTCTGGCCAAGTCTTCCCGGAGAAATTCCGTGACGCCACAAGAGGGCGGCTGTTGACTGCGGAAGCCGCCGGCCGCAACAAAGGAGTACCAGTGACGCCACTGCAGTTGCGTCACAAGCAGTCAGCTGTCTCTCTCACTCACCCTCTCTGCGGACCGCCGCAGGAATCGCGTTTTTGCTCCTGCGGCACGTACTGCGGGGGGGGGGGGGGGCAAGTTTATTTACGGAGGCAGATAATGTTAGGTTCTCTTTCTTTTTCTGTTTTTTGTTTTGTTCTTATTCATGTAGCTGAGTGTGCTTGTGGAGGGGGGGGGGGAAGGGGGGAATTGCTAGTGGCATTACAAGATGGGGAAGGCTGGACACGCACACCGATGGCATGGATTAGTGTGACAGTGTACAGTGTGACATTGTTCACAGAATCGGCTTTGGTTATGAAGTTACGATGCGTCTGTTTGTTAGTCATTGATCATGAAGTTATGTTCATGGCGTACAACCCCACTGTCCACGAACGCAGGAGACATCAGCCATGTACGCGACACAACAACCTGAGTTGTGATGTTGTGATTTGTTGTGGCATGATCAGTAGTCATGATGTTATGATAATGGTTGTTACGTCATCGTTCATGGCATCATGATAGTTGTATGTGTTTATAGCATTATTTGGTCATGAGTTTAACTTACTGCAACTGGTCTGCCGTTGTTCATAGCAACTGGTCTGCCGTTGTTCATAGCAACTGGTCTGCCGTTGTTCATAGCAACTGGTCTGCCGTTGTTCATAGCAACTGGTCTGCCGTTGTTCATAGCGCCATATTGTTCATGAATGTACGATGATCCATTGTTACCAGACTTAGTGTTCATGTCTTCACGGTACACGACTGTCAACATCAGGCAGTATGTGCACGAAGATCATTCGATTTTACGTTGAGGTAATTATTTATATGACGAAGATGCTTGAATGCATCTAAGGTTGGTATCACTCATTGTGAGGTGTGTGTCGTCTTGAAGGAAGAGGTGATAAGTGCTTCCATTTCCCGCATCTGTGACCTCCGCTGTGTGTTGCACGGAGACAGAAACATCACCACAAACATACAGTAATTTACCTAAGGAAAGTCAGAAAAAAATTTTCTTAAGTTATTCCAGTTAGCTTTCTGGAGGTGCCAGAATTCACGTTGAGAAGGGGTTGCTGGAGGGGAAGGAGGTGCCGTTAACACAGATATTATTATGAGTGTGGTCAGATGATCCGACCAGGGGCCAGATGGTATACGTAGAGCGCGAAGGATCAGAGGTGAACAACACATCCAACATATAAGGAGAGTGGCCACAACGGTCAGGAATATAGTTGGGGTGAGTGAAACTGTGCTCTAGATCATAGAGAATGGAGAAGGTCGGGGGGCTTCATTCCCTCCACCATCTGTATGGGAGGAATTCAACCATTCCCTATGGTGAACCTTGAATTCCCCGAGGTTAAGGATCTCGGCTTGTGGGTGAGAGGATGTCACAGTCTTATGGTAAAAGTTTAGACAGTCGAAGAAGGATATAGAATTTGTAGAATTCGGAGAACAATAGCTATACAAATTAGAGGAAAAGTGTGGTAGTAGGGAGACAGACCTTGAGCCACATAACACCAACGTTTGGGGACTCAAGGTCCTTGAGGCGTACAACAGTTATGTTGATGTTGGAATCATCACAAACACCACCGTTGAACCGGAATCATGAGTGAAGGTTATAGTTTGATATGAAAACGGTGTCAGTGAGAACGTCATTACATAACTGTGTCTCAGAGAGAAGTAAGATGTTAGGAGAGACACTAGACTGATGGTGTTCAACACAGGAGAAGTTAGTAAAGAGACCACAAATGTTTGTATAGTGAATAGAAGAAGAGGAAGGTGTGACGAGGAGGGAAGGGTCGTGTGAGGGGCCGGCACTACTACTGCCTGACCTCTCCCTCTCATTGGCAGTAGAGTCAGGCAGAAACCTGTACATTGGTAGCACCTCATAATGCCGGGGACCTTGGGCCATAGTTTTGTCGTACTCTACATACTTCAATTACTTTAATTTTACCTACTTACGTTTTTACTTTGAACCCAAGTAGGCTTTTAGCTTATCACAGTGAAGCATCGATGCCGCCATATTCCACACTTTGAATCTTGTGAAATTCAGTTGTGTAGCAGTGTGTCCGATGTTGACGGTGCTTCGTTGTGGTGATCCTGCACCTTCGTCTCCACGTCTCCTAGGTCGTCCTCCCGGTCGTCTTCTAAATCGTTACCGTGTGTGACCTGCGCTATTGGGTGTGTTTGTATAATTGTCTGCTATATGATTGCTCGATCATTACGTACGGACGAGTTTACAGAGTCGTCGTTCGTGTGTTTCTGGTAACGTCGTCGTTCGTGTGTTTGTGATAACGTCGTCGTTCGTGTGTTTGTGATAACGTCGTCGTTCGTGTGTTTGTGATAACGTCGTCGTTCGTGTGTTTGTGATAACGTCGTCGTTCGTGTGTTTGTGATAACGTCTTCGTTCGTGTGTTTGTGATAACGTCGTCATTCGTGTGTTTGTGATAACGTCGTCGTTCGTGTGTTTGTGATAACGTCGTCGTTCGTATGTTTGTGATAACGTTGTCGTTCGTGTGTTTGTGATAACGTCTTCGTTCGTGTGTTTGTGATAACGTCGTCGTTCGTGTGTTTGTGATAACGTCGTCGTTCGTATGTTTGTGATAAAGTCGTCGTTCGTGTGTGTGTGTGATAACGTCGTCGTTCGTGTGTTTGTGATAACGTCGTCGTTCGTATGTTTGTGATAACGTCGTCGTTCGTGTGTTTGTGATAACGTCGTCGTTCGTGTGTTTGTGATAACGTCGTCGTTCGTATGTTGTGATAACGTCGTCGTTCGTGTGTTTGTGATAACGTCGTCGTTCGTATGTTTGTGATAACGTCGTCGTTCGTGTTTGTGATAAAGTCGTCGTTCGTGTGTTTGTGATAACGTCGTCGTTCGTGTGTTTGTGATAACGTCGTCGTTCGTATGTTTGTGATAAAGTCGTCGTTCGTGTGTGTGTGTGTGATAACGTCGTCGTTCGTGTGTTTGTGATAACGTCGTCGTTCGTATGTTTGTGATAACGTCGTCGTTCGTGTGTTTGTGATAACGTCGTCGTTCGTATGTTTGTGATAACGTCGTCGTTCGTGTTTGTGATAAAGTCGTCGTTCGTGTGTTTGTGATAACGTCGTCGTTCGTGTGTTTGTGATAACGTCGTCGTTCGTGTGTTTGTGATAACGTCGTCGTTCATACAATCACGAATAATTTTTCTAGCGTGCATTTACCCCTTGCTGGACCCTGGCTGTTGGATTTGATCATTAGTCGACCAAGGTGTTGAAAGTCACAGCCTTCAGGTCCACTTAGCCCGGGGTAAACTGTCTGGTCTGCTACACTTTGTAGGTACTGATCCAGTGCAATCTTGTCCTTCTGTACCGTGCCTCCCATCCTGTGTCTGAGGGTAGCGAGCAAGGTGTTTGAGCCCAGAATGTTTGAGGCGTTCGCTTCGTACACTTTGCACCTTTGGACTGGAGAGCTAGTACTGTACCAGGTCTTTCATGTCAGTTGGTCACCATACCTTCCAGGATCTTCCAGGTGTAGATGATGATACACCTTTCCCGTCAGCGCTCCAGGTTGTATACCCTCAGAGATCTCAAAATTTCCTGTAATTTATTTTCTTAACCACATTAATATAAGACGTGAAAGATCTCATCACATTTTCAAAGTTCACAGTTTCGTCTGACTTGTTGGATTAAGACACAATATTCAGTTTGTGGATGAATTAGCACTTTGGTCTTCCTTCTCTTATCTTGGAGGTCTGCAGGATCCAGCCCGCCACACACGTGCACGAGGAACCGTTGTTTTGTTGTGTTCGGTGAAGATCAGGTCCTTGGACATAATTACTGTGAGGTTGTTCACATTATTCAGCTGGTTTATGACAACACCTTTGGTTACTTTTGTTATTCGCTGAGTGGGAACTTCCCGCATAATCTAAATAACTTGTGTTTTGTTGTTGGTTCTGACGGCTTCAAGTGTGAACACTTGCTGCTGTTATGTTATCTGCTGTCTGCCTCAGTTCGTGGGTGATAGGTTGAAGTCTCCTAATACAAGAATATGTAAGGTTGTGTTCTTGGAGAGGTCGAGAAGTGATTACACGTTTCTTATTGGTTTGGTAAAGTCTCGAGACTTTGCATCTCGTGATCAATAGATAGATGCAATGACCAGGTTTGGGTAGTCAACCTTGACATCGAATGCTTCTGCTGCGTCACTTGAGGAGTTCAGGAGTTGGATCATTGTAGGTTGTAATTTAGGATCCAACTCTCACTATTCAAATGTTCTTTTGTTTGTGTTTCAATGAAGGCTGCACGACTGGTTTAGCAACCCACTTACAAATGGGATTTTGTTTATTCTGTGTGATTGAAGTCCTTGTATGTTGGCCTACGTGAAGGACATGATACGGCTTATCTCTGTGTTGTGTTGGGGGCTGACTTGGTAGCGAGTTTGCAGTTCTCGCACCATTGTGAAGAGGGAAGTCATTGTCATACCTTCCTGAGGTAGTTCGTCTCTGCTTCTGTTTGGTCCAGTGTCTCTGATGGAGAAGGGGGAGTTGTGTTGTGACTGGCTGGAGGTGTATGTCTCGTGGTGTGTGGTGGCTCTCACACCACTGGTTCAAGCAGTTCCTCGACTCGAGTGATGTGTTGCACAGTGTTGGATGGTGGAAGGAGCCTCCTCCCCCACGCCGATGACCACCGTTCTCAAGTCACTGTCAACATTTTCTTGTGGGTTCAAACGTTCCTTCTCCACCGTGTGGTAAGCCGGAGTCTTGTTGCCAGACACACGTGCTACTTGTCTCCCAGTTGTAGATACAGACTTTGTCCAGCCGTCCAGTATGGTGACCAGTCCTGAGAAGGAGTCTCCTGGCTTCCAACCCCCCCCCCCCCCCCCTCTCTCTCTCTCTCTCTCTCTCTCTCTCTCTCTCTCTCTCTCTCTCTCTCTCTCTCTCTCTCTCTCTCTCTCTCTCTCTCGTCGGAGCTGGCAGTAGGAGGGCTGTCAGGCTTCCTCCACCTGGTGGAGAGGCAGGTTAGTGCTGTGGAAAAGGTTTCGTTTTCCTCGTTAGTTTCCCATTTGATTTTCAAGTGCACTAGGAAGGTGTGTGTGTGTGTGTGTGTGTGTGTGTGTGTGTGTGTGTGTGTGTGCCATGCACGCAGCCGAGGAGGTCGTGCACACAGCCGAGGGTGCACGGAGCCACGACCATGTGTATTTGTAGTGTGTAGTGGATGAAAGTGGCTGCCTCTTGAACCTTAACTTAAAGGTTCATGATACTCACACTTCAGGAAATGATAAGATCGTCCACAAATGTGTACCATATATATATATATATATATATATATATATATATATATATATATATATATATATATATATATATATATATATATATATTTTTTTTTTTTATACTTTGTCGCTGTCTCCCGCGTTTGCGAGGTAGCGCAAGGAAACAGACGAAAGAAATGGCCCAACCCCCGCCCCCATACACATGTATATACATACGTCCACACACGCAAATATACATACCTACACAGCTTTCCATGGTTTACCCCAGACGCTTCACATGCCTTGATTCAATCCACTGACAGCACGTCAACCCCGGTATACCACATCGCTCCAATTCACTCTATTCCTTGCCCTCCTTTCACCCTCCTGCATGTTCAGGCCCCGATCACACAAAATCTTTTTCACTCCATCTTTCCACCTCCAATTTGGTCTCCCTCTTCTCCTCGTTCCCTCCACCTCCGACACATATATTCTCTTGGTCAATCTTTCCTCACTCATTCTCTCCATGTGCCCGAACCAATATATATATTTATACACCTGAGGATGGAAGGCTTTAGCAGTTTCCTCCTCCTCCTCCTCCTCCTCCTCCTCCTCCTCCTCCTCCTCCTCCTACCATATGACACCACCGTCAAGGCCTCACCTCCCCAGCCTCAAGTGTTGTAGCGGCTGTGTTGTGGGATCACCACCAGCGTCAGTGCACTAGCAAATATCCCATCGTCCTGGAGTGGTACCACTGCTCCTTGATACCTCTTGTCCCTTCACACGGTACGACCCTTGAAGCAGGACGGTACGATCCTTGAAGCAGGACGGTACGATCCTTGAAGCAGGACGGTACGATCCTTGAAGCAGGACGGTACGACCCTTGAAGCAGGACGGTACGACCCTTGAAGCAGGACGGTACGATCCTTGAAGCAGGACGGTACGATCCTTGAAGCAGGACGGTACGACCCTTGAAGCAGGACGGTACGACCCTTGAAGCAGGACGGTACGACCCTTAAAGCAGGACGGTACGACCCTTGAAGCAGGACGGTACGATCCTTGAAGCAGGACGGTACGACCCTTAAAGCAGGACGGTACGATCCTTGAAGCAGGACGGTGCGACCCTTGAAGCAGGACGGTACGACCCTTGAAGCAGGACGGTACGACCCTTGAAGCAGGACGGTACGATCCTTGAAGCAGGACGGTACAACCCTTGAAGCAGGACGGTACGATCTTTGAAGCAGGACGGTGCGACCCTTGAAGCAGGACGGTACGATCCTTGAAGCAGGACGGTGCGATCCTTGAAGCAGGACGGTACAACCCTTGAAGCAGGACGGTACGACCCTTGAAGCAGGACGGTACGATCCTTGAAGCAGGACGGTACGATCTTTGAAGCAGGACGGTGCGACCCTTGAAGCAGGACGGTACGATCCTTGAAGCAGGACGGTACGATCCTTGAAGCAGGACGGTACGACCCTTGAAGCAGGACGGTACGACCCTTGAAGCAGGACGGTACGACCCTTGAAGCAGGACGGTACGACCCTTGAAGCAGGACGGTACGACCCTTGAAGCAGGACGGTACTATCCTTTAGCACGTAGGTATGACCCAATGGTATATTGGTGTGACCTTTGACCTGTTGCTTACAAACACCACACCCATCATAGCCAAGGATTGTACCATCATGTCTAGAAATCGTACCGTCGTATTCAAGGATCGTACTGTCGTACTCAGGGATCGTACCGTCGTATTCAAGGATCGTAACATCGTACCCAGGGATCGTACCGTCGTATTCAAGGATCGCACCATCGTACCGTCGTAGTAAGGACGCTCAGGGAGTCAAGTTGTACCGCTGCACCACAGTGCGTGGATCCTGCGTTCAGTACCGGCTGTTGTACTGAACCAGTCACCGTACGGGTGGGGGTGTCTGACGTCTTGGTCGACCAGCGACCCAGACCAGCAGCCAGGGCCCAGCCAGGGCTGAGGGGGTAGACCCTCCCGGTCTTCACTACCAGTGAGGTGGCCATATAAATCCCTTCTGAACCAACCTGACCTCAGTTGATCAATGTGATTTATATTGGTTTGTGATGTGAAGATGTCCACACTGGATCTGTTGTGATCATGGAAGACTATTCTCCCGTGCCAGGTGCACTCTGCATCGTCTGGTAGTGGCACAGGTGGTTCCATCGTCTGGTAGTGGCACAGGTGGTTCCATCGTCTGGTAGTGGCACAGGTGGTTCCATCGTCTGGTAGTGGCACAGGTGGTTCCATCCGTGTGAGCTCAGCTGGAGTCTCATAAAAGAGCAGTGTTGACTGGTTTGTAAGGTGGGCATTAAAGGAAATTCGCCAGAGAAACCGCTCGTGTGATTTAAAACCCACTCGATGCAAAAACCTGCCCTGTAGCTGACCGTCGTGTGACTGGTTTGCAAAGTATGTAAAATAGGGAGAAATTGATTGAGTGGAAAAAAAGAGATCATATATATATATATATATATATATATATATATATATATATATATATATATATATATATATATATATATATATATATATCTATTTATTAGACTTTGTCGCTGTCTCCCGCGTTAGCAAGGTAGCGCAAGGAAACAGACGAAAGAATGAATGGCCCAACCCACCCACATACACATGTATATACATAAACACCCACACACGCACATATACATACCTAAACGTTTCAACATATACATACATACACATACACAGACATATACATATATACACATTTGCATATTCACACTTTCTGCCTTCATCCATTTTCGTAGTTACCGTGCGTTACACACGACAGCTGAAGACTGAGCGTGAACGAATGTCTCATTTCTTCGTGTGTTTGTTGGCGCTGGCTCGCCGACGCAGGGGGTGGCGATGCTGTTTCCTGTGGTGCGGGGTGGCGCTGGGAATGGATGAGGGCGAGCAAGTATATATATATATATATATATATATATATATATATATATATATATATATATATATATATATATATATATTCCTATGAGTCCACGGGGAGAATGAAACACGATAAGTTCCCAAGTGCACTTTCGTGTAATAATCACATCAGGGGAGACACAAGAGAGAAATGTAAGTCAGTTGATATACATCGAAGAGAGGAAGCTAGGACGCCATTTGGTAAACATGTGATTGTCTTGTATGATTAGTTACCTAACAACTACCACGACCTGCCAGTTATGTAACATCTGTAATACATCAACTGTGTAGGATCAGACAAATGGCTACCCGCGTCCAGTGTATCGTTATTTACTCATGTATTTATTGATCCCCACACAATAGATACTCCACAACGGAGACAAATGTGGTGATCCAGTTTCACAGTCGGCCGCCATGTGAGTCATACAAAGAGGGTTTAATCTCCCAAACCTTCATACTGTACAGAGGAGTTCCCTTAATAGCAGTTCCTTCTCCAGCCGTCTTCAGCCTTTTCTAACACGACTCCACATTACCTCCAGCAAACCACAACATGAAGGACCTCACATATACAGACAACTTTACCACGACATCACAACACTCTGACATCATAGTAGCAATAACAAACATGCAGCACTATATTAGACCATTGGAACGACGGTTCACCCAGAACAAAATGTCTGCATCTACAAGCGCCCTCCCATCTACACACCCCAGACAAACACGAGTCATACTTTCTCGTCTGTGCTCCGGACATCACTACACCAGCACACCATCCCGACTCACCTCATCCCAGGACCCCTTACCCGCACAATGCAACTACCAGAGTCAAGACACCAAACTGAGCAGATGTCCTGCGCTCTCCTCACATAGACATGTGCACATCACCACGCTTCATGACCGGTGGACGTGGCCGGCTTCCTGAACTCTGTAGGAGTTTCACATAGATAGAAGGGACTTGAGGAATATAGTCAATTGGAACGATGTGGTATACTGGGGTCGACGTGCTGTCAGTGGATTGAACCAGGGCATGTGAAGCGTCTGGGGTAAACCATGGAAAGTTTTGTGGGGCCTGGATGTGGAAAGGGAGCTGTGGTTTCGGTGCATTACACATGACAGCTAGAGACAGTGTGAGCGATTGTGGCCTTTGTTGTCATTTCGTAGCGCTACCTCGCCGCGCGCGCGGGGGGAGGGGGTTGCCATTTCATGTGTGGCGGGGTGGCGGCGGGAATGGATGAAGGCAGCAAGTATGAATATGTACATGAGTGAATATTGTTACGATTCCTACCTATCCTGGCAGGGTCGTCAATTCTTATGTTACGAATCTTACTGGGAAGGTCCGTCAGTTATATTTATCATGCACACTGGATAACACTATATTAACGTTATGGGATGAAAGCAAACACCAGGGTTAAATCTACATATAATATAAGAAATAAGAATACAAGATAACAAAGCACATTAATCGCCTACATACACTTTCGTTAACACAACATTCAATATTCTACATTCTACATTCCAGGTAAGATTTCAGACCAGGAGATCTCTTTCCTATACGACAAGTTGACTATAAAAGCATGATACAAGACACTTATTCGTTGGGCAATTGTATAAGTTATGATTGTTACACTCAGACGTGACGTGACACAGTATAACATGTTACAATGTAGGGCAGCGGTGACCACAGGGTTCGGGACAAGGAAAGCCTACATTATCTTTCTGGTCACGGCTCTGCTGGAGGAATCGGCTCCGAGAATGTTGTTGTTATTGTTGTTAAGATCGTCGGACCTGTTGGTCCGACACGGGCCTTTGCCTGTTGGCGGCCCGTTCCCTGGTTTCTAGTCTTGATTTATTCTCACTTGGGAGGTGGGAATTCCCTTATGGTGTGTAGTAGGTGTCTCATATGGTTTCTTTGAATCCTCTGAAATAGTGAGGCTGCTGGTAGTACGTGGTCTTCCTCTGAAACCAGAGACTCTTTCGCGGAGACTTTGTGTAACTTGAGAGTCCTGCATGTAGTGTTCCAGTGGCCGCGTTGACGACTCCTGGCAGTAGACGCAGTCCTTGATGACGCCGTCAGTTCTTTGCCAGCTGCATTGGTACCCCAGTCGTAGACGGTGTAGGTTGACTAGGGTGTTTTTGCTCATGTCTCTGTCGTTATATGGTGGCTCCAATGACGTGGCCACCATGTACCACTTGACTGACATGGATACGGCATTGTAGGCGTCCAGGAGATTCTTCTTGATTCGGAGTTTCTTGCTGCTGTCTGTAGCTGGTGCTTCATTTGTTGCAGGCTCACTGGAACGTGCGCCTGAATGTTGTTGAAGCGTGTAGCTACTTTAGCTGCCTCGTCTGCTGTCTCGTTTCCCTCGATCCCCACGTGACTGGGGATCCAGTGTATGGTGACGGGACGTCCCTGTCGCTGCAGCTCTTGGAGTTGAGCGAGGATCGAGGTGACAAGCTTGATGTTGTCCTTTTGGCGGCTGTGTTGCAGCGCTTGCACTGATGACGGAGTCCGTGTGTATTATCACGGGCTTCGAGTGCGAGGTGGCTGCATGTTCCAGGGCTTTGGAGATGGCTGTTAGCTCCGTTTGTAGTGTGGAGCAGCAATTTGACAGCCTCCAGAGACAAGTATGAGCTTGTGTGTGGAAGGCCGCAGCTCCCGACCTTCCCTCATCTGTCTGGTTCACTGATCCGTATGTGAAGTATGCCACAGCTCCAGCAGGCGTCTCAGTGGCCATGGCTCTCAGACTCAGTCTTTTGATGTCTTCCTGCTGGAGGCTAGACTTTTTGTCTCCTAATATTGTGACTGCGAAGGTGGCTGGTGGAGGGTCCCATGGAGGTGGTAAACTATACCGATAGTGTGGTGCGTCTTTCGTCTGCAGTGTGGATTTCTCCGCTCGGTAGGCGTGGATGATATTGGCCGCCATGTGCGACCAGGAGGCTCCTCGCGTCCTTTGGTCTCGGTGATGGGCGGCCTGGATTTTGGCTTTCGTGGTGGAGGGCTTGCTTGACCTGCAGAGCTTGGCTAGGGTCGCCACTGTTATCTGTTTGACTCTTGCTGCGAAGGGTGGCAGTCCAGTCTCCATCTGCAGGTTGCAGATCCTGGTCCACATGGGAGCTCCCAGCATGGTCCTGAGAGCATTATTTTGGATGACCTCCATGTTGGTCACTTGGTCATCCCTCAGGCCAATGAGTGCTGGAGCACAGTGGTCTACCAGCGATCTGATGGCGGCGTTGTAGCAGGTCCTGAGCACCTCTGTGTTTGCCCCAGCGGCTGGGCTAGTCAGTGACCTCATTAGGTTTTCTCTGTTTCTCGTTCTCTGTCGGAGATACTGAAGCTGCGTCCTGAAACTGAGTTTGTGGTCAAACCACACTCCAAGACACTGGTGGGTGTCGGTCGGCCCAGGTTACCGACGTTCCCTGAAGGGAGAGCATCCTGTCTGGTCTCGTGGAGCAGAGGACTATTGCCCTTGTCTTGTTTGGGTTTATCTTGAGCCCCAGTCTGTTGCACTCATTTTCAATCAGCTTAAGCGCGTGTTGGGCGTTAGTGACTCTCCTGCGCCCTCGCACTATCAGCTGGAGGTCATCACCGTAGCAGAGGAGCTTAGCTGTAGACCTGAAGGGGAGCTTCACAAGGTTCTCCATCAGGACCTTGAAAGTGTCGGGCTGAGGATGCCTCCTTGTGGGGTGCCATTTTCGAGGGGCTTGTATGACGAGGCGACTCCTTGGAATCGTACTCGTTCCTGGCGATGCATCAGGTAGTCCTGGATCCACCCGATGAGCCTGCCCTGGACACCCTTCTCAGCTAGAGTCTCTAGTATCGCCAGCGGACTGGCGAGCTCGAAGGCTTTTTCTAGATCCAGGAAGACGACTATAGCCGGTTTGCTGTCAATAATGCTCAGTATCTCCGCTATGTTGGTAGCTGTCCCGGTGTTCTTCATGTAGGCGAAGATATGGGGATGCATGGGGCCGACTTTCCACTGGAGCCTGTTGAGAACCATCCTCTCAGCCGTCTTGGCGATGTAACTGAGGAGGGAGATGGGTCGTGGTTTCTCTGGTTCTCTGGGCTTGGGAATGGGCTGGATGTCTGCCTTTTTCCATTCCAGTGGAAGTTTCTGTGCTGTCCACGAAGTGTTGACCTGCAGCAGTGCCTCGTGTCCAGCGTCTCCGGCGTGGCGCAACATGGAATAGGTTATTGTGTCGGCCCCTGGTGCCGTGTCCCTGCTCCGTTTCATCGCCTTTTCCAATTCTTGTTTGGTGAAGGCCCTGTCCGATGTGTCTTGCCTGGTGCTTGCCTCCCTTATGCGTGCTGTCCTCCCCTGTTTAAGTCTTTTCTATGTACCTTTCGCCTGTGTGGGTAGGTTGTTTGTGGCTGTTCGCTCGGAGAAGAGACCCGCGAGCCTCTCTGCCTCCTCTCTGGGACTGAGGTGGGCCGGTGGTGGCGGTACCGTCATGCCAGACGCTCTCTTGATCTGGGCACCACATCCTGCTGAGGGAGGTGTGCGCGTTCAGCTCGGAGCACCATTTGAGCCAGCTTGCTCGTCTGATGCTTCTGGTCTCTTCTCTGGTGTGCCGGATTGTGTCCTGTAGGAGGTGTCTACTTGCATCGGTGGGGATGTTTTCTATAGTTCTTTCTAGCCCTGTTGACCCTGTTGTTGAGCTCCTTCACTCTGCTGCAGTATTACCAATGGTCTTGGTGTCGTCTGGCTGAGGGCTTGGTCTTGGGGATGGCCAGATCTGCAGCCTCCTGAAGGGCTCGGGCTAGTTCCTCGTGAAGACGATTTACGTCCGTGAAAAGTGATGCCCACCTGCTGTTGTTGCTCGTCTTGCCAGGCTTGGATCTTGTTTCTGAAGAGCTCCCACTTGGCATTTTCGGTGTTGTACCTCCATCTCGGTGGTGGAGGCGGAGGGAGCTTGTTGACCGATGGAGTGGTCAGCGTGGCAAAATGGTCGCTGGTGAGTGAAGGGTGCAGCTGCCAGCGAGCTGAGTCTTTCAGGAAGCGGGAGGGGAAGGTAAGATCGAGTGTCCCTCCCCTTATGTGAGCTGGGTCGCCGTTATTGAGGAGGGCAATATCAGGCATGTCAAGCACTGTGTGGTAGAGGTGCAACCCGTCTTCATTGGTGGCGCTCGCTGAATTGAGGAAGGGATGGTGAGCGTTGAAATCTCCTGCTGCCAACGTGGCGTTGTGCGCAGCCGATGCAAATAGTTCCCTGACATCTAGAGAGCCCCTCTGGCTCTTGTAGATGTTATAGATGATGATGTCACGGTCTTGCAGGGTGACTCTTATGGCCTGCGCTTCAACGTCCTGGCCACAAGGCATCACAGGTGCTCGACCTCCATGCTTGGAATGTGTGACCTGACCAAGATCATGCAGCCTCTGGTCGGTGCCTGATCATCTTGTACCCACTAAAGTGGAAGCTGTGATGTTGTAGGAGGAGGGTCTCTTGAAGGAGTATGATGTCTACACCTTCACTTTGCGCTCCTGCATGGAGGAGGTGTGTTTTATTCCTTATTCCCTGGATGTTCCAGGAGAGGATCCTGAGGGAGGTGCTGCTGTCCAATTATGAGCTGGACTTTGTTGGGTTTTCATGGTCGGGGGTTCCAGCTCTGTGACCAGCTCTATGAGGTCCATCTCCTCGACTTCTTGTCGGGGTTTCTCGTTGACCTTCTCTTGGCGGAGGGACTTCGGTGGGCCTTTGGGTTTTCTCTTGCTTGCGGCTGCGGCTGCGGTTTTCTTTCTTAGGGGTGGAGTGCACCACGGCCGTAACTTGTATCTGCTCCGGCGCGTGTGTGGGGTCGTTGGTTGGTAGGGGGGCTGTGGGGTGGCTGACTGGAGTGGAGTCTGTGGGGTTGTTGACAAGCGGGGACTGTGGCCCAGGTACGCTCCCCATCAGGGCAGAGAGCTGAGTTGCCTGGATCTTGTGGCCCAGCAGTATTGCCAGACACGTGGATCATGCCACTCGGGATCGGCCGTTCGTTCTTCGTCGATGTCTTGGGTGGCGCAGGCAGTCTCTCCTGTGTGGCAGTGGAGGACGACTTGGGGAGCGCAGGGAAGTGTTCTGCATCCCGGGGGCCGCTGCTGCTGCTGCTGTTGCTGCTGCTTCTGCTGGCCCCGAGCGAAGGTCCCTGGGGGGCTGGCTGACATGCGGTGGCGGTCCGTTTGGTGTGTGGAGGTGGCGCAGGCTTGGTGGCGTGCACCCTCTTGGTTCGCTCGGGGCAGCCTGGGTTCCACGTATGGTGCTTCCCTTGGCTGTTGGCGCATTTGGGCGATACGTTTTCGCCCTGTTTCAGCTCGGTGAGGCACAGTTCCGTGTTGTGCCTCATTACACATATGGCGCATACGTCCTTGTTTGTGCACCTTGACTGGTGGTGCCCGAACCTCTGGCAGCGGTAGCATCTCAGGTGTTCCAGAACATAAGGCCGCACCTCGTATCTGCCCCAGACTTTCAATCGATGTGGCTCGGTGTTGGGCCATAATGGGTTATTATAACCTGCCGACTCTGGACGGTCTTGTCTGTGAGCGGAGTGCAGCGCTCCGCCTTCAGAACCTTGGAGTGGTTTTCTAAGGATCCAGGGGCAATGCTCTGGGGTACTTGAGTACCACCGATTTTCTTTCCTTCACGGCCGGGTCCAATCTGGTGGCAGCGGTTGAGTCCTTTAGAGGGACATCCAGGGCGTTGGCTGAGGAGGCGTCTTTGGGGTGGAGAATCATCTCCCCCTTGAGGTTGGGCCTGACAGAGAATCTGGCATTTGGCAGCTTTTTCTCCAGGCTGGAAATGGTCCCATAGGCCGTTCTTGCTTCTGTGGTCGCGATCCGGAACTTGGGAAGCGCCGGAGTTGGTCGTCGTGGAGGCGATGGTGTTGGTCGTCGTGGAGGCGGTGGTGTTGGTCGTCGTGGAGGCGATGGAGTTGGTCGTCGTGGAGGCGGTGGTGTTGGTCGTCGTGGAGGCGGTGGTGTTGGTCGTCGTGGAGGCGATGGTGTTGGTCGTCGTGGAGGCGTTGGTGTTGGTCGTCGTGGAGGCGATGGTGTTGGTCGTCGTGGAGGCGTTGGAGTTGGTCGTCGTGGAGGCGATGGTGTTGGTCGTCGTGGAGGCGATGGTGTTGGTCGTCGTGGAGGCGATGGTGTTGGTCGTCGTGGAGGCGATGGTGTTGGTCGTCGTGGAGGCGATGGTGTTGGTCGTCGTGGAGGCGTTGGAGTTGGTTGTCGTGGAGGCGATGGTGTTGGTCGTCGTGGAGGCGATGGTGTTGGTCGTCGTGGAGGCGTTGGAGTTGGTCGTCGTGGAGGCGGTGAAGTTGGTCGTCGTGGAGGTGGTGGAGTTGGTCGTCGTGGAGGTGGTGGAGTTGGGTCGTCGTGGAGGCGATGGAGTTGGTCGTCGTGGAGGTGGTAGAGTTGGTCGTCATGGAGGCGGTGAAGTTGGTCGTCGTGGAGGTGGTGGAGTTGGTCGTCGTGAAGGTGGTGAAGTTGGTCGTCGTGGAGGCGGTGGAGCTGGTCGTCGTGGAGGTGATGGAGTTGGTCGTCATGGAGGCGGTGAAGTTGGTCGTCGTGGAGGTGGTGGAGTTGGTCGTCGTGGAGGTGGTGGAGTTGGGTCGTCGTGGAGGCGATGGAGTTGGTCGTCGTGGAGTTGGTGGAATTGGTCGTCGTGGAGGCGGTGGAGTTGGTCGTCGTGGAGGCGGTGGAGTTGGTCGTCGTGGAGGCGGTGGAGTTGGTCTTCGTGGGGGCGGTGGAATTGGTCGTCGTGGAGTTGGTGGAGTTGGTCGTCGTGGGGTGGAGTTGGGTCGTCGTGGAGGCGATGGAGTTGGTCGTCGTGGAGTTGGTGGAATTGGTCGTCGTGGAGGCGGTGGAGTTGGTCGTCGTGGAGGCGGTGGAGTTGGTCGTCGTGGAGGCGGTGGAGTTGGTCGTCGTGGAGGCGGTGGAGTTGGTCGTCGTTGAGGTGGTGGAGTTGGTCGTCGTGGAGGAGGTGGAGTTGGTCGTCGTGGAGACGGTGGAGTTGGTCGTCGTGAAGGTGGTGGAGTTGGTCGTCGTGGAGGGGGTGGAGTTGGTCGTCGTGGAGGCGGTGGAGTTGGTCGTCGTGGAGGCGGTGGAGTTGGTCGTCGTGAAGGCGGTGGAATTGGTCGTCGTGGAGGCGGTGGAGTTGGTTGTCGTGGAGGCGGTAGAGTTGGTCCTCGTGAAGGCGGTGGAATTGGTCGTCGTGGAGTTGGTGGAGTTGGTCGTCGTGGAGGTGGTGGAGTTGGTCCTCGTGGAGGCGGTGGAATTGGTCGTCGTGGAGACGGTGGAGCTGGTCGTCGTGGAGTTGGTCGTCGTGGAGGCGATGGAGCTGGTCTTCGTGGAGGCGGTGGAGCTGGTCGTCGTGGAGGTGGTGGAGTTGGTCGTCGTTGTGGCGGTGGTGTTGGTCGTTGTGGAGGGGGTGGAGTTGGTCGTCGTTGTGGCGGTGGTGTTGGTCGTCGTGGAGTTGGTCGTCGTTGTGGCGGTGGTGTTGGTCGTCGTGGAGTTGGTCGTCGTTGTGGCGGTGGTGTTGGTCGTTGTGGAGGGGGTGGAGTTGGTCGTCGTTGTGGCGGTGGTGTTGGTCGTCGTGGAGTTGGTCGTCGTTGTGGCGGTGGTGTTGGTCGTTGTGGAGGGGGTGGAGTTGGTCGTCGTTGTGGCGGTGGTGTTGGTCGTCGTGGAGTTGGTCGTCGTTGTGGCGGTGGTGTTGGTCGTCGTGGAGTTGGTCGTCGTTGTGGCGGTGGTGTTGGTCGTTGTGGAGGGGGTGGAGTTGGTCGTCGTTGTGGCGGTGGTGTTGGTCGTCGTGGAGTTGGTCGTCGTTGTGGCGGTGGTGTTGGTCGTTGTGGAGGGGGTGGAGTTGGTCGTCGTTGTGGCGGTGGTGTTGGTCGTCGTGGAGTTGGTCGTCGTTGTGGCGGTGGTGTTGGTCGTTGTGGAGGGGGTGGAGTTGGTCGTCGTTGTGGCGGTGGTGTTGGTCGTTGTGGAGGGGGTGGAGTTGGTCGTCGTTGTGGCGGTGGTGTTGGTCGTCGTGGAGTTGGTCGTCGTTGTGGCGGTGGTGTTGGTCGTCGTGGAGTGGTCGTCGTGGAGGTGGTGGAAATGGTCGTCGTGGAGTTGGTGGAGTGGTCGTCGTGGAGTTGGTGGAGTGGTCGTCGTGGAGGTGGTGGAGTTGGACGTTGGTGTGGCGGTCGGGGCACTCTGGGCTTCCTGGGAAACGTCGTTTCACGAGGAGTTACGGCGCCGTTTGATTTCTCGTTTTCTTTTTACAACAGGAGATCCATTCCTGTTGGTCGGCAGTGTCGGTGACGGTGGGGTGGTCCAGGGTCGAGTCGATGATGATCTCGGCATCAGCTGCGTTCACAGAGAGGGCGCCGACGCTCGTCCGCGTTCACAGAGAGGGCGCCGACGCTCGTCCGCGTTCACAGAGAGGGCGCCGGCGCTCGTCCGCGTTCACAGAGAGGGCGCCGGCGCTCGTCCGCGTTCACAGAGAGGGCGCCGGCGCTCGTCCGCGGAGCCTCGTTGCGGGGATCCCGGTCCCCTCATTATATTCATGACGTCGCAGGCGGGGGTCCCGGTTTGGGGAGCGTGAGCTCTCCATATTGGCCAGTCGGGTGGTGCGCCCGACCAGCTGGGGGCGTGGGTTCTAGTCTTGACAGGAATTAGTCACGAACACTTACACTGTCACGTCACGGCACTCGATCACTACTGCAGTCCACGCTCGCAGTCTAAACTGGCCACTGTGTTAATCCGCGCTTATGTTTCTACGTTCAGGTCTTTTTCAATAGACTCTCATTGTCAGTCGGTGGGTGGCTGCTAGACTCTTGTCTTAGGGCTAAGTGTGCATCACACATCCCCACTTCACCGACTCCATTCTCAGAGAACGCACTCAGTCTCTCCGTCTCAGCGGAGACTACACTGGGGGAGAGGATATCACACAACTTCCTCTCACCGGTCTCACTCTCAGGGAGAGTCTTCAATTCCTCCGTCTCAACGGAGTCTACACCAGGGGACTGGGTATCACACAGCTTCCTCTCGCTGGTATCACTCCCAGAGAGCTTACTCAACCTGCCGTGCCAGCTGTCATAGACCTGGCATCATCGTACTCGGGGACTGTCTCTGGTACCTCTTCCTCAAGCTGCGCTGCCTCCGTGGACTCCACTGGTCCCCAGAAGGGCATGGCACCTGAAGAATTCTGTTTCTACCCTCACATCGACTAGTGGAGCTTCCTTGAGCGTCCACAGCCCGTCTAACAAGACTCGGTCTCCAGACTCTCCTCGCGACACCAAGCCATCCAACATCAGGGACTGCAGCGCACCAGAATCCCGTAATACGGTCACTTTTCGTCGTACCCCGCATCTACTAACATAGCCCTCAGACAGGAACGCATTGTAGTTCCTACGAAACGGACTACAGACTGACTACCACTCTCGCAGCCCCTCACTTTCCTAAGGGCCGGGACAGCCTCACTTACGGTACTAGGTGGCGCTAAAGTTAAGAAGAGACTCACCCGCCTACTCTTGGTAGAGTCTGTGGATTCCTTCACTCTAGTCCAGCACTGCCTCACCTGGTGCCCAGCTTTGCCACAGTTAGACCAAACCTTAACTCTGTGTCAGTTGTTCCCCTGACTCTTCACAGTTACCGGCAAGGGAGCAGGTTCAGGTGGGGTTACATGATTCGTGGAGTTTCCTCTGCCATCCAAACCCTTGGGACGTCTCCGTACCAAGTTTGTGAGTCAGCGCGTACTGATGTGCTGGGACCCCAGCCCTGTCAACACAGACTTCTTTTCTCGGTCAATTAGATAAGCAAAAACTTCATGGAGTTCACTATTCTTACAGGTTCGTGATAACGAACACACAGGTTCGTGATAACGAACGCGCAGGTTCGTGATAACAAACGCACAGGTTCGTAACAATATGTATATGTTTGTGTATGTATATATATGTATACGTTGAAATGTATAGGTATGCACATGTGCGTGTGTGGGTGTGTAGGTATATACATGTGTATGTGGTGGGTTGGACCATTCTTTCTACAGTTTCCTTGCGCTACCTCGCTAACGCGGGAGACAGCGACTAAGTATATTAAATAATAAATAAATGTATATTCGTCAGGGAATTATGTTTGGACGTCAGCTTGTTACCAGTTATCATACCAACACCAGTCACATCATCATCATTGTTACCAACACCAGTCACATCATCATCATTGTTACCAACACCAGTCACATCATCATCATTGTTACCAACACCAGTCACATCATCATCATTGTTACCAACGCCAGTCACATCATCATCATTGTTACCAACACCAGTCACATCATCATCATTGTTACCAACGCCCGTCACATCATCATCATTGTTACCAACGCCCGTCACATCATCATCATTGTTACCAACACCAGTCACATCATCATCATTGTTACCAACACCAGTCACATCATCATCATTGTTACCAACACCAGTCACATCATCATCATTGTTACCAACACCAGTCACATCATCATCATTGTTACCAACACCAGTCACATCATCATCATTGTTACCAACACCAGTCACATCATCATCATTGTTACCAGCACCAGTCACATCATCATCATTGTTACCAACACCAGTCACATCATCATCATTGTTACCAACACCAGTCACATCATCATCATTGTTACCAACACCAGTCACATCATCATCATTGTTACCAACACCAGTCACATCATCATCATTGTTACCAACGCCCGTCACATCAGTGTTACCATCATGGTATGTACACAGACGGGAGCCAGCCGGGTGAACCTGCCTCATTGCCTCCCTCACCATGATGACAAATGTGTCCTGACCCACGGAAGGAAGGCGAGGCCTGACGCTCATGATGTGTTGTGGTGTGTGTGTGTGTGTGTGTGTGTGTTAAGTAATCCATGTTTATGTGATATTATTGTTCGTGGGATCACATGATTATTGACCTTATGTTATCTCTGTCCCTCAGGTGAGTCGCGGGCGAGGGAGCCACTGGCTGCATCAGGTGGTGCAGGTGGGCGGACGTCCTGCCCCAAGGTGACGACCTCGTCAGGTGGTGCAGGTGGGCGGACGTCCTGCCCCAAGGTCACGACCCCGTCAGGTGGTGCAGGTGGGCGGACGTCCTGCCCCAAGGTCACGACCTCGTCAGGTGGTGCAGGTGGGCGGACGTCCTGCCCCAAGGTCACGACCTCGTCAGGTGGTGCAGGTGGGCGGACGTCCTGCCCCAAGGTCACAACGGAGGACTACAGGTGGGTGTGTCTCTCTGGCCTTATGATCTCGACGGTGGAGCGCTCCTCCTGCACGCCCTTTGTTATCCTAGCCTCAGGCCGGTCGGAGGCCAGGCTTTCGTGCTGGAAAGGTTGTAGACACGACGTTAGGTTGTGGTCAGGACGGAAAGCTGTGGTCAGGACGTTAGGTTGTGGTCAGGACGGAAAGCTGTGGTCAGGACGTTAGGTTGTGGTCAGGACGGAAAGCTGTGGTCAGGACGTAAGGTTGTGGTCAGGACGGAAAGCTGTGGTCAGGACGTAAGGTTGTGGTCAGGACGTAAGGTTGTAGACAGGACGTAAGGTTGTGATCAGAACGTAAGGTTGTGGTCAGGACGTAAGGTTGTAGACAGGACGTAAGGTTGTGGTCAGGGCGTAAGGTTGTGGTCAGGACGTAAGGTTGTGGTCAGGGCGTAAGGTTGTGGTCGGAACGTAAGGTTGTATGTTGTTGGTCAGACAGTATGGTACGCCATCAGTTATGTGGTTAGATGTTGTCAGCAAACTGTATCATAAGCCAACATGTGATGTGAAACTGACACTGACTCTGGTATTGTTCAGTTCCTTCCCTAGTGGGGGACCACTTCTGCAGTGTACGTAGGTGGTGGTCTGACCACTGGTAAAGGTTTATCAGCAGTCAGACGTGTATGTTTGATGGTTGTGTCAGTATATTGTAGTGGGTCATGCTTCACGCGGGGCCAGGTCATGTGTCACCACTGTGTACCACCACCGCCGCCGGTGGACGGGTCATCTACGTACGTAGGCCCTCCGTACGGTCATGTGTCACCACTGTGTACCACCACCACCGCCGGTGGACGGTCATCTACGTACGTAGGCCCTCCGTACGGTCATGTGTCACCACTGTGTACCACCGCCATCACCGCCGCCGGTGGACAGGTCATCTACGTAGGCCCTCCGTACGGTCATGTGTCACCACTGTGTACCACCACCACCGCCGGTGGACGGTCATCTACGTACGTAGGCCCTCCGTACGGTCATGTGTCACCACTGTGTACCACCGCCATCACCGCCGCCGGTGGACAGGTCATCTACGTAGGCCCTCCGTACGGTCATGTGTCACCACTGTGTACCACCACCACCACCGGTGGACGGGTCATCTACGTAGGCCCTCCGTACGGTCATGTGTCACCACTGTGTACCACCACCACCGCCGGTGGACGGTCATCTACGTACGTAGGCCCTCCGTACGGTCATGTGTCACCACTGTGTACCACCGCCATCACCGCCGCCGGTGGACAGGTCATCTACGTAGGCCCTCCGTACGGTCATGTGTCACCACTGTGTACCACCACCACCGCCGGTGGACGGTCATCTACGTACGTAGGCCCTCCGTACGGTCATGTGTCACCACTGTGTACCACCGCCATCACCGCCGCCGGTGGACAGGTCATCTACGTAGGCCCTCCGTACGGTCATGTGTCACCACTGTGTACCACCACCACCACCGGTGGACGGGTCATCTACGTAGGCCCTCCGTACGGTCATGTGTCACCACTGTGTACCACCGCCATCACCACCGCTGGTGGACAGGTCATCTACGTAGGCCCTCCGTACGGCCGGACTCCTGACTACTCCCACACTGAGCTGAGGGACGGACGCAAGACCGGCACAACCATTACATTTTATCAGTAAGGGAAGGGAAGGTAAGGTAAGGTAAGGTAAGGTTACCATGAGGTAAAGTAAGGTAAGGTTACCGTGAGGTTAGGTAAGATTAGGTAAGATAAGGTTACCGTAAGGTAAAATAAGGTAAGGTAAGGTTAGGTTACCGTAAGGTAAAGTAAGGTAAGGTAAGGTAAGGTTACCGTAAGGTAAAGTAAGGTAAGGTAAGGTTACCTTAAGATAAAGTATGATAAAGTAAGATAAGGTAAGGTAACGTAAGGCAAGGTAAGAGGTTGACAGTTTTTCGTGAATGGAGAGTATATTGGGGGGGTTGTTGTGTGTGTGTGTGTGTGTGTGTGTGTGTGTGTGTCTGTGTAAAACTCTCCTCATGATACATAGATAGTGATCACGAATAATGATCACACGGACGCACGAAAATACTTGATTGCTGCCATGATGAAGGTGGAGGAGAGCACACAGCATGGCCTGCCCAACTGTACCCCCCCCCCCCCTACAGTACATGTAGGGCATAACACTGTGGCCTTTACGAATGATGTAAGATTAAGACATGTTTATATTGCAAGGAGTCAGAGTGGTACGTCTGATCTAGTATATGCAGGTAAACCAAGGCAAATGAAATACAAGTTCCCAAGTGCACTTTCGTGTAATGATCACATCATCAGGGGAGATACAAGTTTAAAATATAGAACGGTCAGTCGATATACAAGGAAAAGACGTAGCTAAGACGCCATTGGTAAACAAGCGTCACCGGATGGTGGTGTTCGGGTCTGGCGTCATGTCTGTCATGAATATTATTATGTGAACAAGAATGGGAACTGTTTACATATTTTGCCTACAGTAAAGATATCCAGTTTGTATAGACCTTCACTTATGTTAATGTTACAATTCTTTGTGTATTTGATAACAGAAGATTCAATGATACTTCGTGGTCAAGGAGTTACAGTCAGTCACTGAAGTAACGTTACTCCAGTCACTACGATGGTCCTAATTTCTACAAAGGATTCTGTGATAACAGAATCCTTTGTAGAAACTGTAATGTTTTATGTTGGGTGGACTGGTAAGGGCCTTTATACTAGACTTAAGCAACATAAATATAGTATAAGAACAGGACAAGAATTAAATGTTCTGTTTAATCACGTTAAAAACTATGACCATTGTATTGACTGAAGTAACGATAATTCATTCATTAACTGTAACTCCTTTACCATGAGAAATATCACTAAATATTCTATTATCAAATACACAAAGAATTGTAACATCAATATTTGTGAAGATCGATACAAACTGGATAACTCTATTATAGGCAAAATGTGTAAACAGTTCCCTTTCTTGTACACATGATAATATTTATGACCGATATGATGCCAGACCCAAAACACACCAACCCGAACAATGTGATCATTACACGAAAGTGCACTTGGGAACTTATCGTGTTTTATAGGTGTACGCACATCTATGAATTACTTTACACACACACACACACACACACACACACACACACACACACACACACACACACACACACAGTGTACTTACAATAAGATTTTGTCAAGTGACAGACACATCTCGTAACGATCACCACAAGAAAACACATAGTTACGAAGAACCAGTCGTGTGAGTTACAAGTTGACAACTGTTATGTGTGAGGAGAGGATGTGTCGTCTGCTTGTAGACTGAACGCCAGCAGCCACACCGCCTGTGGCTGAGAGAGAAGAAAAGACAGCAACCTGAGAGAGAGAGAGAGAGAGAGAGAGAGAGAGAGAGAGAGAGAGAGAGAGAGAGAGACGACATTTTGTCATCAGACAAGGCTATACCGCACAGCGTTCACTGCATACAAATATGATGCCTTTGCGTGTGTGAGGATCGAACCCACGACCTTGAGCTTATATGAGACTCACGCTCAACTAGAGAGAGAGAGAGAGAGAGAGAGAGAGAGAGAGAGAGAGAGAGAGAGCATTACTTCATCACCAGCAAGGATGCCTGCCAACCATACCCTAGAACTGAATCAGACATGCACCCATGTGCCTCACCTTCCATGACGCGCGCCCCACCACAGTCTCATGCAGGAGGCGGGACCCACCCTTACTGTAGCGCCAGGACCCTCAGGTCCTCCTGCACCGGACACAATCGACCCCGAGGAAACGACAGAGTGGCTTGTGTCGTGTAACAATCGTAACTCCTCTTATCTGCTCTCTGAGGCGCCTCCCCCACCAGCACACCGCCAGCCTCTCCTGTAGCTCCAGCACACCGCCAGCCTCTCCTGTAGCTCCGGCACACCACCAGCCTCTCCTGTAGCTCCAGCACACCGCCAGCCTCTCCTGTAGCTCCAGCACACCACCAGCCTCTCCTGTAGCTCCAGCACACCGCCAGCCTCTCCTGTAGCTCCAGCACACCACCAGCCTCTCCTGTAGCTCCAGCACACCGCCAGCCTCTCCTGTAGCTCCGGCACACCACCAGCCTCTCCTGTAGCTCCAGCACACCGCCAGCCTCTCCTGTAGCTCCGGCACACCACCAGCCTCTCCTGTAGCTCCAGCACACCGCCAGCCTCTCCTGTAGCGTCATGGTCACCACAGCTGGTGAGGTCTTCGGTGGTCTACCCCGACGGTCCAAGCTATGTCCAGGTTGCTGGGCTGGGTCGACCAAGCTGTTGGGTCCTCAGACCCACATAACCCCCCCCCCCCATCCCCCACAGTCTGGCAGGTATGGTACACTGGACCAGGACCTACGTACACACTGGACCAGGACCTACGTACACACTGGACCAGGACCTACGTACACACTGGACCAGGACCTACGTACACACTGGACCAGCCAAGCTGTGAGGCTGCAGCTTCCAACAGCTTGGTCGACCAACTACTGGAATCCAACAACCTGGGCCCAGCTGGCCCTGGTCGCTGGGGTGTAGATCCCCGAAGACTTCTCCTGGTACCAACCAAGGCTCTCTCTCTCTCTCTCTCTCTCTCTCTCTCTCTCTCTCTCTCTCTCTCTCTCTCTCTCTCTCTCTCTCTCTCTCTCTCTCTCTCTCTCTCTCTCTCTCTCTCTCTCTCTCTCTCTCTCTCTCTCTCTCTCTCTCTCTCTCTCTCCTTCACACACACACACACACACACACGTATGCTAGTGTAAGCCAGGTATCCAATTTATCGACCTGTCCAAAGGGAAGGATGAACAGCTGGATTCACTGTGGCCCGACTGCCGCAAACCAGGATTCGAACCCGTGTGGTCGACCCCGGGTGCCCAATGCGTCACGGTTATCAGCGATAACTGCCACACCACCGAGGTCACATGACCACTTCACCTGGAACCCCCCCCCCCCCCCCCCCCCCCAGACACGCCCAACAAGCTGGTGTTTGGAGGACCCGGGCACGAGGCAGCTCCTCGTCATGGGCTCCACCTGAGCTGTCGTTCGACCCAGTCAAGCAGAACCCACTCATTAATGACACTATCAACACTACTGGCCTGCAGGGGGGGGGGGGGGTACAGACGCTACCTCCTGCCTGTCCTACAAGGTCGGGGGGGGGGGGGGGTTATAGGTGTGCTGGCTGGAAGTTCTTCCTTTCTGTATATTTGTTTTTTCTAAGAAATCAAAGAAGAAACCAAGTAAAGACCTTGTGTGTGTGTGTGTGTGTGTGTGTGTGTGTGTGTGTGTGCCCACATGTTCGTGTATATAACGTGTGTGTGTGTGTGTGTGTGTGTGTGTGTGTGTGTGTGTGTGTGTGTGTGTGTGTGTATGTGTGTGTGTGTGTGTGTGTGTGTGTGTGTGTGTGTGTGTGTGTGTGTGTGTGTGTGTATGTGTGTGTGTGTGTGTGCCCACATGTTCGTGTATATAACGTGTGTGTGTGTGTGTGTGTATGTGTGTGTGTGTGTGTGTGTGTGTGTGTGTGTGTGTGTGTGTGTGTGTGTGTATGTGTGTGTGTGTGTGTGTGTGTGTGTGCCCACATGTTCGTGTATATAACGTGTGTGTGTGTGTGTGTGTGTGTGTGTGTATGTGTGTGTGTGTGTGTGTGTGTGTGTGTGTGTGTATGTGTGTGTGTGTGTGTGTGTGTGTGTGTGTGTATGTGTGTGTGTGTGTGTGTGTATGTGTGTGTGTGTGTGTGTGTGTGTATGTGTGTGTGTGTGTGTGTGTATGTGTGTGTGTGTGTGTGTGTGTATGTGTGTGTGTGTGTGTGTGTGTGTATGTGTGTGTATGTGTGTGTGTGTGTATGTGTGTGTGTATGTGTGTGTGTGTGTGTGTGTGTGTGTGTGTGTTAACACATGCGCTGTACATCATTGTTCTTGGTTGTTAGGTTGAGCATCACCAGCGGCTGTACAGCATCACCAGCGGCTGTACAGCATCACCAGCGGCTGTACAGCATCACCAGCAGCTGTACAGCATCACCAGCAGCTGTACAGCATCACCAGCGGCTGTACAGCATCACCAGCGGCTGTACAGCATCACCAGCAGCTGTACAGCATCACCAGCGGCTGTACAGCATCACCAGCGGCTGTACAGCATCACCAGCGGCTGTACAGCATCACCAGCAGCTGTACAGCATCACCAGCGGCTGTACAGCATCACCAGCAGCTGTACAGCATCACCAGCGGCTGTACAGCATCACCAGCGGCTGTACAGCATCACCAGCAGCTGTACGTGTGCAGCTGATTGGTTGATTAAGGTGTTGGTGGTGATGAGGTGTGCCTTGTTGTCCTTCATCATGCAAGATGTAACATTCAGGCGGACCCTACATCACAAGATGGAAAACCTGCTCGAACACAAGGGTTGAGGCAACACAAGGCTTGGACACCAGAACACAAGGGTTGAGGCAACACAAGGCTAGGACACCAGAACACAAGAGTTGAGGCAACACAAGGCTTTGACACCAGAACACAAGAATTGAGGCAACACAAGGCTTGGACATCAGAACACAAGAGTTGAGGCAACACAAGGCTTGGACATCAGAACACAAGGGTTGAGGCAACACAAGGCTAGGACACCAGAACACAAGAGTTGAGGCAACACAAGGCTTGGACATCAGAACACAAGGGTTGAGGCAACACAAGGCTAGGACACCAGAACACAAGAGTTGAGGCAACACAAGGCTTGGACATTAGAACACAAGGGTTGAGGCAACACAAGGCTAGGACACCAGAACACAAGAGTTGAGGCAACACAAGGCTTGGACACCAGAACACAAGGGTTGAGGCAACACAAGTCTAGGACACCAGAACACAAGAGTTGAGGCAACACGAGGCTTGGACATCAGAACACAAGGGTTGAGGCAACACAAGGCTTGGACACCAGAACACAAGGGTTGAGGCAACACAAGGCTAGGACACCAGAACACAAGAATTGAGGCAACACGAGGCTTGGACATCAGAACACAAGGGTTGAGGCAACACAAGGCTAGGACACCAGAACACAAGAGTTGAGGCAACACAAGGCTTGGACATCAGAACACAAGGGTTGAGGCAACACAAGGCTTGGACATTAGAACACAAGGGTTGAGGCAACACAAGGCTTGGACATCAGAACACAAGGGTTGAGGCAACACAAGGCTTGGACATTAGAACACAAGGGTTGAGGCAACACAAGGCTTGGACATCAGAACACAAGAGTTGAGGCAACTTAAGGCTTGGACACCAGAACACAAGAGTTGAGGCAGCACAAGGCTTGGACATCAGAACACAAGAGTTGAGGCAACACAAGGCTTGGACACCAGAACACAAGAGTTGAGGCAACACAAGGCTTGGACACCAGAACACAAGAGTTGAGGCAACACTTACAAAGCGTAGTTATGTGTTACATTAACTCATCTCTGTTAAAGGCTGGGTTTGTTTTCCTTGTGTTACTCGGGGAAGGTTTTGTTTGTTTGTGTAATGTGTTGTTTCTTGGTTCGTGGTAGGTGTTGCGTAGCGTGTGGCCAGGCAGGAGTGTTGCTCTAGGGTGCAACTGCTCAGGTAATTGACAGCCATTCATATTACACGAGTCTTTGCTGTGTAGCAGCGGCCTCTCCCTCCCTCCCTCTCTACCAGGGGGGTGATTACTGTAGTCTGTTGTGACGTCAGAGCTGCCCACGCCGCTATTGGCTGGAATCCTTTAGCACCACCACCACTGGCAGCCTCCTGCAGTCTTGTGTCTCGTTATTTATTACGTTTGTTTTGCTGCCGTGTGTGTGTATGTGTGTGTGTGTGTGTCCCCTACCTGGGCAGTTGGTCACACCTGCGGTGGTGTGTGGTGTGTGGTGGGACGTGGTCACCTGCAGTGTGGTGTGTGGTGGGACGTGGTCACCTGCAGTGTGTGGTGTGTGGTGGGACGTGGTCACCTGCAGTGTGTGGTGTGTGGTGGGACGTGGTCACCTGCAGTGTGTGGTGTGTGGTGGGACGTGGTCACCTGCAGTGTGGTGTGTGGTGGGACGTGGTCACCTGCAGTGTGTGGTGTGTGGTGGGACGTGGTCAGGGTATACAACCGTGCGGGCAGGACGTCGGAGCCTCCTTGCCTTGCAGTTGAGGGCGGTCCTGGTACCTGGCGTCCGACCAATGGCCGGCCCGGACAGGACCACTCTCGAGATATGGCCAATGGGGTGGCCGGGCGGCCATTCTGACCCTCTCTCCGGCACCATCATCAGTAAACCCCCCCCTCTGCCTGAGCACATATTTTGGGTAGGATGATGAGTAAGGAGGAGTGAGGTGGTGGTGAGGAGTGTGTGCAGGTGTTGGTGGTGAAGAGTTCCCGTCTTGTAGTGGTTGTCGAGTGCCAGTGGGTGCCCATCCTCTCCCTCCCCCAGTGTGGCAACCCCTCTCTTCTCTCCTCCTCCTGGGCTTCGGTCAGTCCTGCCCGAGTCCTTCGTCCCTCCGCCTGTGTACGCGTCTCCTCGTCCGGCTGAGGGAGGCCCAGTGCTTATGCAAGTGTTCGTCACAGCTGAGAGTCGGCAAGGTTAAGTGGTCGTCACAGCTGAGAGTCGGCAAGGTTAAGTGGTCGTCACAGCTGAGAGTCGGCAAGGTTAAGTGGTCGTCACAGCTAAGAGTCGGCAAGGTTAAGTGGTCGTCACAGCTAAGAGTCGGCAAGGTTAAGTGGTCGTCACAGCTAAGAGTCGGCAAGGTTAAGTGGTCGTCACAGCTGAGAGTCGGCAAGGTTAAGTGGTCGTCACAGCTGAGAGTCGGCAAGGTTAAGTGGTCGGAAAAGTCAGTGCAAAATCAAAGTGTACAGTTAAGATCAGCAGAATTTTTGCTGTCGAGCATATTATTGTCTTTCCTTCTCTCACTCTGGAAGTGGTCAGTAGGACTCCCTGGAAGTGGTCAGTAGGACTCCCTGGAAGTGGTCAGTAGGACTCCCAGGAAGTGGTCAGTAGGAGTCTGCCTTGTGTGTGCAAGTCGTAGTGTCAGTGAAATGCCTATAGCGCACTACCCCTACACCCCAACCGGCGTCCATCCTGGCTTCTACAGCAGCGATTGCTGTCCAGGACCCCCCGCAGATGCCCTCAGTAGGAGGCCCCAGCCTTCCCTACACACAGGGCCCTCCTTCACGGGAACCCACAGCTGGTGTTCCCCTGCAGGAGGACCCGGTAGCGATGGTGGTCATATGTCAGGGGCCTCACATGGGTCGGCTCCTCATCCTGGCTACCACGGCGCAGGTGACCCGGTAGCTGCTGCCCACAACTCTGGCCAGATTCCATCGCCCGATAATGGGGTCCCTCTGCCACGCCCCCACGTCGGGGGCCCGGTTCCTTACTCCAACAGTGGGGACCCGGGGGAACCGGGTTCCCATAATGGGGACCAAGTGGCACGGCCCCACAACATGGGGCCATACCCAGGCCCCAGTGGCCGAGGCCTGGAGCCACAGGGTCAGCTCGGGAGGCTAGTGTCTGGGGGCTACCCGACGGGTGGAGTCGTGAGCAACGACGGGAGACACATGATGTACCCACCACTGCCCATGATGGATCACCGGGGGCTTCCCTACCCCGACCCCCGCAGACACAGCTACGCAGCCATGCAGCAATACCCATCCTTCGCCACCACCATGGACGCAGGACCGGCTGCGTACGAGCAGGGCATGTACCGCCCGCCTGCCGCCATGCAGCTCTGCCAGGTCTATCCTGACTGTCGGGTTAATGGTAGTTATGGTAGCTACATCCAGCAGCCTGTTAGAGGTGGAGGAGAGCAGCAGCAGCAGCCCCAGGTCTCCCCGGAGTGTGGACACCCCCAGGTGGGACAGAACAGCCTCCCTGTCACAACCAAAGTTGAGCCAGACGCCGAGCAGTGGAGCGATGGAGACCTGCTGGAGCGCGTGGAGCAGGTGCCTCCCCAGACGGAGGAGGCGCCGACGCTGGTGTGCCGGGAGTACACGAAGCCACGACGCAGAAGAAGGTAACATGTTCCTCCTCCTGCTGTTGTTAGGTTCCTTGTGTGTGGCGCCTCTAACCTTGCTTCATTATCCATGTACTGCCGGGCGTTGTGTGCCAACACTTCATTCATGTATTCTCGTGGACTGAAAATTCCCTTCTGCTTTTTCCTATGGTAAATATTGTACAAATATCCTGAATATTACTCCACGGTGAACATTACATTTTCTACACCAGCTTCGGCACCAGGTCGCATACTCGATATTGCAATTGTAAAAGTGAAACAAAAAAATAATAAACGCCGACGTTTGGTAATGAAGCAGACGATTGTGCCTTTTTTTCATTGCATCATGACATGAGTTAGTAAAGGTCATCTTGCAACTTTGTATTGCAGTGTCTCATGTATTACATGTGTACGACGAAGGTAAGAACATCTTTTGATGATGAGCCGAATTGTGGCGGATTGTATGTATCACAGGTAGGTGTTGAGGGAGCAGATGCCCTCATAACAAGCTTGTTAAGACAGCAGGTTAACAAGCCTCACTTAAATGTATCGACCAATGACGTCATCGATGGTAATCCTTGCGGGGGGGGGGGGGGGGGGTGTTGGATTCTGACGAGGAAACTTGCATGATACTGACGCTGGTGTTCACTGAGGCTATACTGACGCTGGTGTTCACTGAGGCTATACTGACGCTGGTGTTCACTGAGGCTGGCAAGGTCGTATGGGTAGGTTTCCATCTGGGCTGCAGGTGAGGCGACCGTCCGGCCGGGCATGATGAGAGAGGAGCCGTCGTGGGGTCGTCCTCAGGTCATGCTGAGCACAAGGATGATCTCTGCAGCCACTGTAGACAACGAACATTGTTCAGCGAGACTTATGTATTTCTATTATAATATGGTCGTCTCGTGTGTGTGTGTGTGTGTGTGGACCCACGGAGGAAGCTCCAAGACAATTGATGACTTAAACAGTTAACTATATTTTATCCATTTTCTCGACAGCATTGAATTTTGCTGGCTGCTGGATTCGTATAGTTAAGGGAAAATAGGATTTGTTTTTCTGTTAAAGAAAAAAAATCCGCGGGAGATAGTGGACAAGGGTCCGGAGGGCCCGAATCTGCTGTTATTTACATGTGTTTTTTAATGATAATTGTGAATGACGTCAGCACGACAGCAAACCTGAAACTGAATCTCACAGCTCGATCGTTTGAGCACGACAGTTCGAACCTAAATCTGTGATGACCTGGCCTTTGACTTCACCTTATGATGACCATCATCATGATGATGAACTATGTGATCAACACGATGTAAGAGAAGCAAGACGGACAGACTGAAGTACCAGAAGTATAAGACTCACAACATGAGACCTGTATAAGGTATGGATGAAATATATAACAAGACGTAAACTTTAGCAATATAAGATAGACTTAACGCAGTGTTGTCTGTACTGACCAGGCCTCACTTGTTGATAGATGTCACACAGACGCTCTACATAGATGGATTCCTGAAGAGCAGTCACCAATCAGGCAGAAAACTGGGTTTATTATGTCTGATGAAGAGACGGTGTTCAACAGTCACAGTCTTGTAGATAATGTGATTATATACGAAAGTGCACTCGGCTTATCGTGTTTCATTATGCCTCCTGGTTGCCTCAGGTGACAACATAAAAACACGCTTCCGTAGTGGGACTGATGCTCCGAGAGGAACACAAGGACACACGAAGACGAGAGGCAGAGGTTGACACACGAAGACGAGAGGCAGAGGTTGACACACAGGAAGAATATAGTGACAGACGGAGTGAATGTGGACACGAGGAACGTGTAGGCACCGTTGATTGAGACAGCACAGGAGGGAGGATGCAGAGAACATGACACAGAGAGCGTGAAGCAAGACACAGCTGAGGATAAAGGAGAAGGAAAGAGGGTAAGCCTCGACCACAAACTGCAAGTCTATAGATGTATTATGTTAGGCATATGAAGGTTGGGCAAGTGTGGCACATAAACAGGACACTGCTGACTTAAACACCCAGGAAATGTCTGGACCAGGTTCAGCAGCACAGAAGCCGCACCTTCCTCGATGGATATATGGCCCATTAACCAGAAACCTGCAGGTCATCTTCTGAGGAAGGGTGTTGCATTAACCAGAAACCTGCAGGTCATCTTCTGAGGAAGGGTGTTGCATTAACCAGAAACCTGCAGGTCATCTTATGAGGAAGGGTGTTGCATTAACTGTGAGGCTCATCATCAGGTCAGGAGAGGACAACACATCATGAGGTAGGGAGAGGACAACACATCATGAGGTGGGGAGAGGACAACACGTCATGAGGTGGGGAGAGGACAACACATCGTGAGGTAGGGAGAGGACAACACGTCATGAGGTAGGGAGAGGACAACACATCGTGAGGTAGGGAGAGGACAACACATCATGAGGTAGGGAGAGGACAACACATCATGAGGTGGGGAGAGGACAACACGTCATGAGGTAGGGAGAGGACAACACATCGTGAGGTAGGGAGAGGACAACACATCATGAGGTGGGGAGAGGACAACACATCATGAGGTAGGGAGAGGACAACACATCATGAGGTAGGGAGAGGACAACACATATACCCCAGGCAGAGCAACAGACGCGCCAGTGTCAACACAATCTGTAACAAATATATGTAAAAAATTAAATTCCGGTCTGCTGGTGCCAGTCAACCAGAGTCCAGCGGGCCCGAATCTGCTGTTATTGAGGCAATGTCGTACATTAGTGATCTTCGTGAATGGTCTGACAAACATGGGAGGAAACGAAGGATGTGGAAGCCACCTGGAGTGAGCCTGGCTCTGTCTTGTACCACATGATTGAAAGACAATCTTCCTCACACACATGAAGCCAAGCTCAGTGACAGCCAAAACAGCTCAGCCTAACGTGAAATTATCGAGACAATTTTCATAAACAAAAAGCAAAACAACAAAGCAAGAAGTGTAATGTCTTTATTCATCAGGAGGCGGGGATTAAGAAGGTAAAAAATCCTACTTATTAGTGTTTTATTAACGTAAGACAGACACAACGGTTGCATCAGTCTTCACAGACACTCACATGAAAGGTAACATTTGACGATAACACTTGGATTCCAAATTACAACCTATGTACTGGGTGTTATAGGGGGGACGTGAGGAGGAGTTGGGTTGTACGTAATTTAGATCTTCACAGATGCCATGTGAAGTGTTGAATCCCTCTGATGTCTTGGTAGACGCCCGGGGCACCAGTTACCCGTGGAGGGAGAGAGAGTCTCTGGACTTGTGTCTTGATTCCAGACAGTTTAGAACTGACTTACATTATCCCATCCCCGTAAACACGGGAGAATAACGCTTCGTCAAATACACCGGCCGGATGAACGACCAATCACGTAGTTAAGGTTGTTAAGGGACGGCTATCAGGTAAGTTGATCGACATCTTTTCTTAAAAAGACAAATGCCTGACCACGAGTTTTCCTCAGTGGCTTGAAGGTTGTCGTCCAGTGGCAGGGTCGCTGGAGAACACACAGTAATCTGGCGACGTGATAGACATGTGATAGACACAGGAACAACAGGGGTTGTGGCTTGGTAGATGTACCACATTTTGCCACTAAGAGTTGTCAACATGTTGTAAATCACAACCAGATCCTAAATTCCCCGAAGAACACATATTTACCATCTCTTTCCGAACGTGGCGTAAACACAAACCATAGTTCCATACCATCGTCTGCTGATGATCCCAGATGTACCGTGGGATGATCCCAGATGTGCTATGGGATGATCCCAGATGCAGCGTGGGATGATCCCAGATGCACCGTGGGATGATCCCAGATGCACCGTGGGATGATCCCAGATGCAGCGTGGGATGATCCCAGATGCACCGTGGGATGATCCCAGATGCAGCGTGTGATGATCCCAGATGCACCGTGGGATGATCCCAGATGCACCGTGGGATGATCCCAGATGCACCGTGGGATGATCCCAGATGCAGCGTGGGATGATCCCAGGTGCACCGTGGGATGATCCCAGATGCAGCGTGTGATGATCCCAGATGCACCGTGGGATGATCCCAGATGTACCGTGGGATGATCCCAGATGTGCTATGGGATGATCCCAGATGCAGCGTGGGATGATCCCAGATGCACCGTGGGATGATGCCAGATGTACCGTGGGATGATCCCAGATGCACCGTGGGATGATCCCAGATGCACCGTGGGATGATCCCAGATGCACCGTGGGATGATCCCAGATGCACCGTGGGATGATCCCAGATGCAGCGTGGGATGATCCCAGATGCACCGTGGGATGATCCCAGATGCACCGTGGGATGATCCCAGATGCAGCGTGGGATGATCCCAGATGCACCGTGGGATGATCCCAGATGCACCGTGGGATGATCCCAGATGCACCGTGGGATGATCCCAGATGCGCCGTGGGATGATCCCAGATGCACCGTGGGATGATCCCAGATGCAGCGTGTGATGATCCCAGATGCACCGTGGGATGATCCCAGATGTACCGTGGGATGATCCCAGATGTGCTATGGGATGATCCCAGATGCACCGTGGGATGATCCCAGATGCAGCGTGGGATGATCCCAGATGCAGCGTGGGATGATCCCAGATGCACCGTGGGATGATCCCAGGTGCACCGTGGGATGATCCCAGGTGCACCGTGGGATGATCCCAGATGTACCGTGGGATGATCCCAGGTGCACCGTGGGATGATCCCAGGTGCACCGTGGGATGATCCCAGATGCGCCGTGGGATGATGCCAGATGCACCGTGGGATGATCCCAGGTGCACCGTGGGATGATCCCAGATGTACCGTGGGATGATCCCAGGTGCACCGTGGGATGATCCCAGGTGCACCGTGGGATGATCCCAGGTGCACCGTGGGATGATCCCAGGTGCACCGTGGGATGATCCCACGGTGCACCGTGGGATGATCCCAGGTGCACCGTGGGATGATCCCAGGTGCACCGTGGGATGATCCCAGATGTACCGTGGGATGATCCCAGGTGCACCGTGGGATGATCCCAGGTGCACCGTGGGATGATCCCAGATGTACCGTGGGATGATCCCAGGTGCACCGTGGGATGATCCCAGGTGCACCGTGGGATGATCCCAGATGCGCCGTGGGATGATCCCAGGTGCACCGTGGGATGATCCCAGGTGCACCGTGGGATGATGATCATTACATGACATTATCATAACGACAGAGGACACAGTTCAGGTGTAGGAGCAGACCTCAGCCGGTCACCTGCCTTGTGAGCAGAGCAAATGTTCACTTATTGTAGATGTGATTTTGATCGACTTGTGCGGGGAACCCCGGCAGGTTGTGCGCTCCGTGCTCATCGTGTGAGTGGTCGCGCAAATGGATGACAGAGGTTGTAAAGAAAAGCGTTAACAACCAGCGCCACTTGCAGGAAAGTGCCTGGCTGGATGACACGAACCTTGAAGACGAGACAAGTACAGCAGGTGAGAAATTATAATATCCTCTCTTTATGTTCGAGGCTCCAGCCATGCACGGACGAAAGTCGTGATGGTAAGTAGGCGTTGATCGTCGTATGGAAAGGGGTTACAGAGGGACAAATAAGAAGTAATGAAAAAAGAAAGGGTCTTTTACAAAGGATCGGGTCGAGGTTGTCAGGAAAGACAGGAGGAGGTAAAGAGTTGCAAACCTTCGCAGTGTAGGGAAGGAAGACATGTGGCAGTGACCCACCCACAAGTCTCCGACGGCCTCGTCGTAATCATGTGACGCAGTGGTTTGCCCGCTTGTGTGAGGTATAGCCAGTGGTGGAGTCGAGCACCCAGGGAGCAGCAGCCTGGGCCCAGCTGGGGTCAAGCCCTCCGAAGTCTTCCAGAGGTTGTCTCCTGAGCTCCCGGCACCAGACACCAGTGTAATGTGATGTACGGAAGAGAGATGGTCGGGGAGGGGCTGGGGGCCGCCTCCCAGGGAGGTGAGAGCAATATGGGACAAAAGTTGGGTCAAGATAACGAATTTCATTTCTGTTATGTTAACGTTAACAACAGCAGTTGTGAAGCTAACCCTTGCAAGAACCCCTCGTGCGTGCGTGCGTGCGTGCGTGCAAGTTGGCCACGTACCTGAAGCCGTGCAAGAAGAATTTCCTAAACTGAAATTTCATTGTGTCGCGAAGGAGGATTTGACTTGTCTTGGTCGAGACATGTTGTGGCTGAAGCATCTCTCAGTAGACCAGAAAATAAGCCAGTCACTCCTGAATGTTATTGTTGCGTTTTCATCTATTTACCTGGTATGTGAAGTGAATCTACTTACCTTGTACGTGAAGTAGATGTACTTACCTTGTACGTGAAGTAGATGTACTTACCTGGTACATAAAGTAGGTTTTCCTACGTTGGTCAACATGATCAAGAAGCAAGGTAGATGTGGAGGATGATCACTGTTGTGACCTCACCAGATGAAACCAAATATCACTCACTCACTCAGTCAGTCAGATGACCACCAACATCTCATCAGTGATGACCACTACCTGTCTCCATCCCTACCTACCTACCTACCTGCCTGCCTGCCTGCCTGCCTGCCTGCCTGCCTGCCTACCTACCTACCTACCTACCTACCTACCTACCTGCCTGCCTGCCTGCCTGCCTGCCTGCCTACCTACCTACCTACCTACCTACCTACCTACCTGCCTGCCTGCCTGCCTGTCTGCCTGCCTGCCTACCTACCTACCTACCTACCTACCTACCACCCTACCTACCTGCCTGCCTGCCTGCCTGCCTGCCTGCCTGCCTGCCTGCCTACCTACCTACCTACCTACCTACCTACCTACCTGCCTGCCTGCCTGCCTGCCTGCCTGCCTGCCTACCTACCTACCTACCTACCTACCTACCTACGTACCTACCTACCTGCCTGCCTGCCTGCCTGCCTGTCTGCCTACCTACCTACCTACCTACCTACCTACCTACCTACCTACCTACCTACCTACCTACCACCCTACCTACCTGCCTGCCTGCCTGCCTACCTACCTACCTACCTACCTACCTACCTACCTACCTACCTACCTACCTACCACATATGTAACTTACCGTCTGGTGTGTGAGCTGGTGAGTTAAGCGTTGGTGAGCTGCTTGTGTCAACGTTTGGTTTTATTGTACTTCCATTCTTCTGTTGTACAATAACTTTTCATTTAGTTGTATTAGCATCATCAGATATATAAACACAATATGCTTCATAATTATTTGTACTAATGCACACAGTAACTGTCTTAAAATTATAAACATTTTTGGTTTATGTAATGATTAGTTTCTGATTATGTATTTACTGCTATGGAAATCAGAGTAAATTTTTATTCAATTGTAGTTACTATTTCCAATTAATATTATATGCTTTATTAAAACTTGTGCATAAATATAATAAAACTGAAATATAGAAGCAGAAATACTTTATTCATTCATTCAGTAACTCAAACTCCAGTAATCAATAAGTTATCAGTATGAAGATCTAATCCTGCATCACCAGGTAAGTACCGTCTACAGGTGGGAAAATAACTGATTGTTATTGTTTGATGAAACTTGAAATGGTTGTGGTGGGGGAGGGGGAGGGGGGGGGTATCCAGGACTGTGGTGAGAGGGGACGCCAGGCCAAGTCATGGAGGAAGCAGCGGTGGTGTGCGGGAATGATCCATCCGCGCACTTGACACACTTCACCTGTACGTTCCCATCTTGTGTTCAGTATTACTGAAGGAATGACACAAGTGATGCCAGCTACCAGCCAGACTCCCGCACTGATGAACCAGCTCTGAGAACCAGCTCTGAGAACCAACTGTGAGAACCAGCTGTGAGAACCAACTGTGAGAACCAGCTGTGAGAACCAACTGTGAGAACCAACTGTGAGAACCAGCTGTGAGAACCAGCTGTGAGAACCAGCTGTGAGAACCAACTGTGAGAACCAACTGTGAGAATCAGCTCTGAGAACCAGCTCTGAGAACCAACTGTGAGAACCAACTGTAAGAACCAGCTGTGAGAACCAACTGTGAGAACCAACTGTGAGATAACATGGAAGACGTGAGGCTACGAGGTGATTAAGCGCCGGTCTTGAGAATGATCATAGGTTTCTCTAATCTCGATCCAACACGGAATTCAAAGATAAATTCCTCTTAGTATTGGATTCAGACTTGTAGGCACAGGTTTTACCTCGAACGAGGCGAAGTACTTTTTCTTCAACAGGATTGTTAACATCATTTGCCAGTTAGAGTGATTAACATCAGTAGTAGAGCTACGTTTCCCAGCCTAGACTTGATGAAGGATTGGCTCCAGATACACGTGTGTCGTTGATAATTCTGGGCATCATACGAAAAGTATTCTGGTCTGCCATGTTCGGAGTACCTCACGTATGTCTTTCTGCTCCTACCGCACTCATCCAGGAGTGTCTCTTGGCTGCCACACTCAAACAACCTCGTTAGGACGGAATCATCTGTTGTCTGAATATCATGGTAAAGTGAACCATGGCTGCTACAGAGGGTGAGTAGGTGAGGTTGTGAGGTCGTGCTGGCTGTGTTGTCATCAGTAGGGTCGGCCGGGACTCCACCGTGTCTCGTATACAGATGCACATCCTCCTCCCTTGATGTAGGAGCACGACAGACAGAGGCAGTTGTTAGTGTTATGTGGGGTGGGTGTGCCAGACAGGTTAGCTGGTTTATTGTGCTGAGTGCAACAATTGCAGATGATTCAGTAGAGACGAGGAGGATATTTGTTGGGGTTTTGAGAGGTGGGCTGACTTTGGGGGTTTAGAGGCTTAAACTAGGTTGAGTCTTAACTTAAGCAGGTTGCGTATCACCCACTTGAAAATCTTGTTTGAGTTTGTAGAGGAAATTGTGATGGAATCAGGACGCAGATCGAAAAAAAGAGAGGCAGCAAGGGATGTAAAGGAGGCGTAGGAATGGAGTGACGAGTTGTGAGCATGCGTTTATCTGTTATTGTCGAGAAAAAGGAGGAAGATTGTGGGAGACAGTGCAGCACCCGAGGGAACCCCGCTGGTGAGAGGGAGACCTCGACCCGTCGGCAGATGTGGAGGTAAGACAGCCGAGGAAAAGTGCAGGAATACAGTGAGGGAGGGAAGCTAGGTGAAGAAAGTTTGGAGATGAGACTCCAGTGCCACACCTTGTCAGAAGCTTTGGTCATAGTTAGGTGTGTAACATTACCATTGTCTCTCAGACATGCAGAGTAGGCGTGTGCGTGAGACGGAAGCACATACTTGGTGGAGCTTGCCTTCCAGAAACCATAATGAGTTGCCAGCCATTACGTTTTTGCCGTATTTATATATATATATATATATATATATATATATATATATATATATATATATATATATATATATATATATATATATATATATATATATATATTTCTTTTCTTTTCTTTCAAACTATTCGCCATTTCCCGCATTAGCGAGGTAGCGTTAAGAACAGAGGACTGGGCCTTGAGGGAATACCCTCACCTGGCCCAATTCTCTGTTCCTTCTTTTGGAAAACTAAAAAAAAAACGAGAGGGGAGGATTTCCAGCCCCCCGCTCCCTCCCCTTTTAGTCGCCTTCTACGACACGCAGGGAATACGTGGGAAGTATTCTTTCTCCCCTATCCCCAGGGATATATATATATATATATATATATATATATATATATATATATATATATATATATATATATATATATATATATATTTTTTTTTTTTTTTATACTATTCGCCATTTCCCGCGATAGCGAGGTAGCGTTAAGAACAGAGGACTGGGCCTTTGAGGGAATATCTTCACCTGGCCCCCTTCTCTGTTCCTTCTTTTGGAAAATTAAAAAAAAACGAGAGGGGAGGATTTCCAGCCCCCCGCTCCCTTCCCTTTTAGTCGCCTTCTACGACACGCAGGGAATACGTGGGAAGTATTCTTTCTCCCCTATCTATCTATCTATCTATATATATATATATATATATATATATATATATATATATATATATATATATATATATATTTAGATGAATACAGCAGTACGACTTGTCTCAGTAAAATACGTTTTTTGACATTCTGGTCGTATGTTGATATATTGTACATGTGTATGAAATGTATGGGAGGTTCACACAGGAGTGTACTGTCCAACGTATAGTGTATGTTTTCATCATTATACACATAACGCAGTGTACACAGTAACACTCGCACATCGGTCAGTTAACGACCATTACGTGGGAATGACCTCACTAGTTGTCGCAGGTCGGCCTGACCAACTGTGCGATGATTATATACTTGTGTCACTCGACTGGTCCTGCTCTCAGACCAGACCCTCGTAAGTCTTCAGAAAGTCGTACAAAATTATCATGTAGAGAAGTGGATCAGACATCACTAGTTGTCCACCATAACATAACAGGAAGCTGTGCAGCCAGGAGTGAACATGTGAGGACAGACAAACATGAGAACTTCTGCTGACTGAGGTCGACGACCGAAAATGCAAAACTGCTGACCAGATAATTTGATGGTTTTCAAGTGAACCATTAATGTGGACTATGTATATGTAGGTATACGACTGGAGATAAGTTTGAACACTGGAGATCACAATCTCCTGTATGGAAACTGCAGATTGTATCGCGCGCGGTAGTTTCGTTTTGCAAAATATTTATTTATCCTCAAAATTTCTGACTTTTGCCATTTGTTCCCTTTTTTTTTTTTTTTTGCCAAAGTTGGCAGGTGTGCGTAATGATGATCAGGGAGACTGCGATCGCAGAAGTGTAAACAAAAGGGTGTTGAGAAGGGAGGGATTTAAATGCTCTACAGATAGTTGAAGTCTGGACGGTGGTTGGAATGGATGGGTCGGTCATTGCTCTTGGGAACAGACTGACCCAGTAGTGCATGTGTTCAAGAAAAGAGACAAACTTGGATTGTTAAACAGAATCGGAGCAGACGAGTGAGTCCAGGGATACGTACACAGACACACTCGGTAAAAACCCTCTAGTGGAGGCCCTTGTGTCCAGATAGAGCAATGCTGTTGAGACTCCACGGGGAAGGGCAGGTGACAGGAGACATGTTGGTTTTCTGTGTTGGTGTCGTAAAGTTGATGGTCGGAAGATGACAGCAGAGCAGAAGAGGTTACTAGGAGGGGCTTATGGTTGTTAAGACTGGGAGTAGGGCTTGAGGGAAATTAAGTCATCCAAGATGGAATTAGAGAAGAAAAGAGAAAGAAAAAAGGTTGGTTTTTGGAAGGAAAAGACAACTGTTTTCCGGAAAAAGTGGTGAGGTTGTCACACTTTCTCTGGATAAACAAGAACTTCGCCTCACAGATAACTTGTTTGTAGTGATTCCCAGCTGAGACGGAAGCTGGATGTAAGTTGGAGAATGTGATGAGTAAGTCTTAAAATAAGAGATAATAAATGCTTCCATCCCCACAACAGTGACCTCCGCCTCCAGACGAGGCACGGCGATCTGCCCATGCAAAACCAGAAAAGAATTTCTGTATGTTAGTCCTGTGAGGTTGTGACGTGCCGGTGTAGAAGGACCTGATGGAGGCGGAGGCGGAGGCGGAGGTGGATAGAAATACGTGCACAAGACTGACGTCCGTCGCACCAGCTGTGGGTGAGGTTGTGTAGCTACAACATCAAGACGGACCTGAGGTGCAACACAGATCGAACACTGCAGACAGAAGCACGAGGATGTAGTTCCCTGTGTGTTAGGTTAGTCGTCCAGACGGTCTGGAACACGCGAGAGGCTCTGACCCCCCAGGACCTCAGCCAGTCTGTAAGGTCTATGATGAAGTGTCCGTTGTTGAGGACCACCTCAGCTGGAAGATGTTATAAAGTTTGTCGATATAAAGTAGAGTAGGAGGACCAGAGGAAGAGAAATGATGGTTGTTAGTAAGACGAATTTTGAGCCAGACTTCATCAAACGTCGGGAGTTTCGAGGTGGCAGAGGCGTGTCGCTGGTGTCCTGGTATAAACTTTCACTCGTTCATTGATCAGTATCTTGGAGTATACGTGGTGGATGGTGTGAGTGGGGCCAGTATCTTGGAGTATACGTAGTGGGTGATGTGAGTGGGGCCAGTATCTTGGAGTATACGTAGTGGGTGGTGTGAGTGGGGCCAGTACCTTGGAGTATACGTAGTGGGTGATGTGAGTGGGGCCAGTACCTTGGAGTATACGTAGTGGGTGATGTGAGTGGTGTTAGTTGGAACGTTGTTAAACTCTGGTCTTACAGCGGAGTGAGAGGTTAGGAGAGCCACCACGCAGGTGGCGGGGACTTGCAAGACGTCGCATCTTGGTGAAATGAAGGAAACCAGTGAGTCAGGTATATGAGAGGGTGGCGACGGTGCGGGTGGGGAGTCCTGCAGTAGCCTGGGCCCCTCCCTCAGGTCGGCAGGAGAGGGTCTCACAGTACGCCATGACGTCAGGGACTGGGAGCCACGAGAGCGACTTTGCCATGTTTCTATTTACCATTTGTGGAGGGAAGAAGATGGCAAGAGAATCAGAATGAAGGAAAGCAGGAGATAAATGAGGAGGATAGATGGATCATGTATATAGAAGGAAGATATGATCACTCTTGTAGTTTGAATGAGACACCCACTTCAACACCCACTCGTCAACACCCACTCGTCAACACCCACCAGTACAACCCAGGGAGGTTTGCTCTCCACAACTTGTTACAAAATTATAGTTATGAAGTGACCAACGATTTCCTATAGTCCTCATTGATTCACTCAAGAGTGTGAAGGGTTGGCCATGATTGAGAGAACTAACAACACAGCATGTACCAGTGGAGTCTTGACCCATGTTACTACTACACTCCGCACTGGCAGAGTCCAGACATGTGTGCCGCTACACTCCACACGGGCAGAGTCCAGACATGTGTGCCGCTACACTCCACACTGGCAGAGTCCAGACATGTGTGCCGCTACACTCCACACTGGCAGAGTCCAGACATGTGTACCGCTACACTCCACACTGGCAGAGTCCAGACATGTGTACCGCTACACTCCACACTGGCAGAGGCCGGCCATGTGTGCCGCTACACTCCACACTGGCAGAGGCCGGCCATGTGTGCCGCTACACTCCACACTGGCAGAGGCCGGCCATGTGTGCCGCTACACTCCACACTGGCAGAGGCCGGCCATGTGTACCGCTACACTCCACACTGGCAGAGGCCGGCCATGTGTACCGCTACACTCCACACTGGCAGAGGCCGGCCATGTGTACCGCTACACTCCACACTGGCAGAGGCCGGCCATGTGTACCGCTACACTCCACACTGGCAGAGGCCGGCCATGTGTACCGCTACACTCCACACTGGCAGAGGCCGGCCATGTGTACCACTACACTCCACACGGGCAGAGGCCGGCCATGTGTACCACTACACTCCACACGGGCAGAGGCCGGCCATGTGTACCGCTACACTCCACACTGGCAGAGGCCGGCCATGTGTACCGCCACAACCACAGTTTCGTGAGTCACTTGTGGTGTGAACATCAGCTTCCTCATGTACAACCATGATTAAATAACTTATGTAATGACTCGTTATTTGATGACTATAACGTAACGAGTTAAGAAACTGTAAGTAAGGTGGACATATGTGCGGCACTGGTGGTCAAGCTCTCTCTCTCTCTCTCTCTCTCTCTCTCTCTCTCTCTCTCTCTCTCTCTCTCTCTCTCTCTCTCCCTCCATCAGACTTTATCCCACCCAAACTCCCCACCAAACCTGTCAAGCCTGATACACATGACATGCCAGCTGATAAGGTGGAGATAACCGAGCTCTGGCGCTGATAGTAACCCAGACCAGCTTTATATTGACCTGATGATGACGCAAGTGTGCGTCACCGTGCACGTCACCAGACCAGCTTTATATTGACCTGATGATGACGCAAGTGTGCGTCACCGTGCACGTCACCAGACCAGCTTTATATTGAGCTGATGATGACGCAAGTGTGCGTCACCGTGCACGTCATGACTGAGGTTGTACACCATGATAACATGACGTCATCACCTGTCCCACATGTTGTACACCATGATAACATGACGTCATCATTACCAGACCAGCCAGGCTCCGTTGGTTGCCTACGTACGTAGACTGACGGGTCGCGACCCCTAACAGCCTGGTTGAGTAGAGGAGCAAGATGACGCAGCTTTACTGCCGGGTGGAATTAAGGCGAAGGTCATCTGAACCGTTGTGGGGTTCAGCCCGTTGTACGAGGCGATACGACCCTTTGGTATAATGACTTGGTCGTTGACCTGATGCTTATTAGTCATACTCAGGGGTCGTACTGAGGCGCTCGTGTCGTACCCAAGGGTCGTACTGACGCGTTCGTGTCGTACTGACGCGCTCGTGCCGTACCGTTGTACCCAAGGGTCGTGCTGACGCGCTCGTGTCGTACCGTCGTACCCAAGGGTCGTACTGACGCGCTCGTGTCGTACCGTCGTACCCAAAGGTCGTACCGAGGCGCTCGTGTCGTACCGTCGTACGCAAGGGTCGTACTGACGCGCTCGTGTCGTACCTTCGTACCCAAGGGTCGTGCTGACGCGCTCGTGTCGTACCGTCGTACCCGAGGGTCGTCCTGACGCGTTCGTGTCGTGCCGTCGTATCCAAGGGTCGCACTGACGCACTCGTGTCGTACCGTCGTACCAAAGGGTCGCACTGAGGCGCTCGTGTCGTACCTTCGTACCCAAGGGTCGTACTGACGCGCTCGTGTCGCACCGTCGTACCCAAGGGTCGTACTGACGCCTCGTGTCGTACCGTCGTACCCAAGGGTCGTATTGTCGCTCTCGTGTCGTACCGTCGTACCTAAGGGTCGTGCTTACGCGCTCGTGTCGTACCGTCGTACCCAAGGGTCGTACTGCCGCTCAAGTATCGTACCGTCGTACCCAAGGGTCGTGTTATTGCGCTCAAGGAGTGTATCGTCGCACTCATGAATGACGCGCTCGTGTTGGCGGGCGGGGCGTACCGTGGCGGCCAGATAACCCGACGTGCTGTATACAACGTCAGTGTGAGGGCGGGAGGCACAGTCGTGCGACGTGCTGTATACAACGTCAGTGTGAGGGCGGGAGGCACAGTCGTGCGACGTGCTGTATACAACGCCAGTGTGAGGGCAGGAGGCACAGTCGTGCGACGTGCTGTATACAACGTCAGTGTGAGGGCAGGAGGCACAGTCGTGCGACGTGCTGTGTACAACGTCAGTGTGAGGGCGGGAGGCACAGTCGTGCGACGTGCTGTATACAACGCCAGTGTGAGGGCAGGAGGCACAGTCGTGCGACGTGCTGTATACAACGCCAGTGTGAGGGCAGGAGGCACAGTCGTGCGACGTGCGTGCGTCCCTCGTCGCACGGAACATTAGAGGTGAAGTGTGCACCAGACGGAGGCAGGGGACGTAGCATGTCATTATTATGACCACAACTCTGCCGGGCCTCACGTGTGAGCAGCCACGATCACCCTGCCTCACTGCCTGTGCCAGACCCACACATGCTTCCCTTCCATGTGACGTTCACGATGGCATGTTCAGCATGATGTTACTTGTGAAGTTATCGTTAGTAATAAGCGCTACCGGACTCCGCCTGCACGTGCGTTCGGCTGCGAGTGAAAGAGTTCGCCTTCAGCGAGGCTGTATCAGTCGCAGTGCCGTCTCGGAGAAGGACTTTCCACTCCAAAGGAATCCATCCTGCCCCTGCCTCTGATTGTAGCGCAGCCGTCATGCTGCAGCTGACCCTGGAGAAGAAGTCTCTGGGTTGTATGATAATGATAATAACAGTGATAATAATAATAATAATAATAATGACAATAATAATAATAATAATGATAATAATAATAATAATAATAATTATCCCTGGGGATAGGGGAGAAAGAATACTTCCCACGTATTCCCTGCGTGTCGTAGAAGGCGACTAAAAGGGAAGGGAGCGGGGGGCTGGAAATCCTCCCCTCTCGTTTTTTTTTTTTTTTTTTTTTTTTTTTTTTTTTTTCATAAGAAGGAACAGAGAAGGGGGCCAGGTGAGGATATTCCCTCAAAGGCCCAGTCCTCTGTTCTTAGCGCTACCTCGCTAATGCGGGAAATGGCGAATAGTATGAAAAAAAAAAATAATAATAATAATAATTATAATGATAATAATGATAATGATAAATGTAATAGTAATAATAATGATAACTGATAATTATAAAGTAATAATAATGATAATAATAAAAGTAATAATAATAATAATAATAATGATAGTAATAGTTATTATTATTTATTTACTTATTTTATTATACCTAATTGCTGGTAGCGCCTGGAAACAGACGAAGAATGGCCCATCCACTCATATATATATATATATATATATATATATATATATATATATATATATATATATATATATATATAGATTTATTTATTTATTGTTTATTTTACTTTGTCGCTGTCTCCCGCGTTAGCGAGGTAGCGCAAGGAATCAGACGAAAGAATGGGCCAACCCACCCACATACACATGTATGTACATACACGTCCACACACGCAAATATACATACCTATACATCTCAGCGTATATATATATATATATATATATATATATATATATATATATATATATATATATATATATATATATATATATATATATATATATACACACACAGACATATACATATATACACATGTACATAATTCATACTGTCTACCTTTATTTATTCCCATCGCCACCTCGCCACACATGAAATAACAACCCCCTCCCCCCTCATGTGTGCTAGGTAGCGCTAGGAAAAGACAGCAAAGGCCACATTCGTTCACACTCAGTCTCTATTTGTCATGTAATAATGCACCGAAACCACAGCTCCCTTTCCACATCCAGGTCCCACAGAACTTTCCATGGTTTACCCCAGACGCTTCACATACCCTGGTTCAATCCATTGGCAGCACGTCGACCCCGGTATACCACATCGTTCCAATTCACTCGATTCCATGCACGCCTTTCACCCTCCTGCATGTTCAGGCCCCGATCACTCAAAATCTTTTTCACTCCATCTTTCCACCTCCAATTTGGTCTCCCACTTCTCCTCGTTCCCTCCACCTCTGACACATATATACCTCTTGGTCAGTCTTTCCTCACTCATTCTCTCCATGTGACCAAAGCATTTCAAAACACCCTCTTCTGCTCTCTCAACCACACTCTATTTATTACCACACATCTCTCTTACCCTATTATTACTTACTCGATCAAACCACCTCACACCACATATTGTCCACAAACATCTCATTTCCAGCACATCCATCCCCTTCCGCACAACTCTTTATCTATAGCCCACGCCTCGCAACCATATAACATTGTTGGAACCACTATTCCTTCAAACATACCCATTTTTGCTTTCCGAGATAATGTTCTTCAACGCTCCCAGAACTTTCACCCCCTCCCCCACCCTATGATTCACTTCCGCTTCCATGGTTCCATCCGCTGCCAAATTCACTCCCAGATATATAAAACACTTCACTTCCTCCAGTTTTTATCCATTCAAACTTACCTCTCAATTGACTTGTCCCTCAACCCTATTGTACCTAATACCCTTGCTCTTATTCACATTTACTCTCAGCTTTCTTCTTTCACACACTTTACCAAACTCAGTCACTAGCTTCTGCAGTTTCTCACACGAATCAGCCACCAGCGCTGTATCATCAGCGAACGACAACTGACTCGCTTCCCAAGCTCTCTCATCCACAACAGACTGCATACTTGCCCCTCTTTTCAAAACTCTTGCATTCACCTCCCCAACAACTCCATCCATAAACAAATTAAACAACCATGGAGACATCACACACGCCTGCCGCAAACCAACATTCACTGAGAACCAATCACTTTCCTCTCTTCCTACACGTACACATGCCTTACATCCTCGATAAAGACTTTTCACTGCTTCTAACAACTTGCCTCCCACACCATATATTCTTAATACCTTCCACGGGGAAAATGAAACACGATAAGTTCCCAAGTGCATTTTCGTGTAATAATCACGTCATCAGGGGAGATACAAGAGAGAAATATAACAGTCAGATGATATACAACGAAGAGACGTAGCTAGGACGCCATTTGGTAAACATGCAATTGTCCAAGAGAGACAACGAGCGTATCATAAACTTATTATGTGGAAAAGAAGTTGAATTATTAACAAATTCTATCAACAGTAAAGTTATCTCCTACCCCCACAGCTGGGCCTGGCACCTTACCTTACCATACGTATACCTTACGATGGTTTGGTAGGTCTTCTACCCCCACAGCTGGGTCTGGCGCCAAGCTGTCATTTTGCTGAGCACCGTCAGGTTGTTGGAGGCCTTGACCCGTCCCCCACAGCACATCCTGGTTGGTGTCATCTAATTTCATGATCAGAAGTGTCAAAAGTCCTTTTTGCTCCTTATATTCAAGGGTAGAAACATTGCTGTAGTGAGCGTACGACTTGCGAGAGCCAGGGATGGTCTTGGTGTACAACCTCACCGTCTGCAGCCACGGATGGTCTTGGTGTACAACCTCACCGTCTGCACCCAGGGATGGTCTTGGTGTACAACCTCACCGTCTGCAGCCAGGGATGGTCTTGGTGTACAACCTCACCGTCTGCAGCCACGGATGGTCTTGGTGTACAACCTCACCGTCTGCAGCCAGGGATGGTCTTGGTGTACAACCTCACCGTCTGCACCCACGGATGGTCTTGGTGTACAACCTCCTCACCGTTTGCAGCCAGGGATGGTCTTGGTGTACAACCTCCTCACCGTCTGCAGCCAGGGATGGTCTTGGTGTACAACCTCACCGTCTGCAGCTAGGGATGGTCTTGGTGCACAACCTCACCGTCTGCACCCACGGATGGTCTTGGTGTACAACCTCACCGTCTGCAGCCAGGGATGGTCTTGGTGCACAACCTCACCGTCTGCGAACTGTAAGAAGACTTGATCGTCACAAACCTCCTCACAGAGGCAATTTCCCTATTAGCACTATTATCGTGGTGGAGTGTGTCTAGTGCTACTCCTGCCGTCATATGATGCGATGAGCACAGCCGAGGTTCGACACGGGCCTCCATGTTGTAGTGGTTGCTGTTGCTTACTACGTAGTCGAAGAGCCATCATGAGGGTTCGAATCCTGGGCGTGGTATTCGTCCCACACTCAACCCAGGCGTTCGTCCTCTCCTCGGGGCTGGTCGATAAATGAGTACCTGGCTTAGCCTGTGGTGTGTACGTGTCCATACACACATAGGAGTAAAGACATGGTATGTATATATATATATATATATATATATATATATATATATATATATATATATATATATATATATATATATGATCACAGTAGTCCGTGATGACAGGAAGGTAAAATCGCACTTCAGTATGAGTTCATATTATATTGATTATGTAATTTGTGTGTGCATATAGCAGGACATGTTTGGTGGAGACAGTTCACCTCATCATCATCACTACTTAACAAAGTGATTTACATCACAACCTCACAACACCGCCGTCTACCAGTACAGATTAAGGGGGTCAGGTGGCGGGGGTTGACCTGGGCAGCTGGGTGTGTCATGAACAGTTTTTATGTTTTCATGTCTTGCCAATTCTCTCTTAATGATTTTTTTTTACTGAAGGGATGGGCTTTGAAAATTGTATGGGGACACATGTATAGAAAGATTACGTGTTAAATAGAATTGTATGAACTCCTACTGAAGTGCGATTTCAACTTTATACACACACACACACACACACACACACACACACACACACACACACACACACACACGAGGTTAAGAGACGTGGCGACGCGAGTGTAACCATCTGGTCGTAACCCACAAGTCATAACCCTGATCATTTGGGACCTTGAGAACTATTTCTCACGTTGCCTGGGGACACCAGAGTCCCTGTGCGGAGCGGAGTGCACTCCGCACATATTTCAGATGGCCGAGGACGACGCGTGGACACGTTTGTACCAGGCTGGGGTGGGTTAGGTGGGCCTGCGGGCTGCCGTGTTGTACAGCTTGGTCGACCAGCGACCCAGGTGAGCAGCCTGGGGCCAGGAATGTCGTGTGGTGTGTGTGTGTGTGTGTGCCCTACAGACTGACTCGTCGTATGCGTATGGTGTGTACTGCCTGGATACGTTGAGTGGCTGCACATCTTCCGGAACATGGGAATTGGACCCGGTCTTTGAGACGAGGGGGAGAATGGTCTGAAAGTGGAGGGAAATGGAGTCTGTCTCTAGCCATGCAGGGAAATGGTTTCTGTGTTGACATATTGCAGAACACACGAAGCAGTCTGCTTCACGGATGGTAGAACACGCGAGCCAAGTGGCGCCCGGTCAGGGTAGTGTGTGACCAGGGAAGTGTGGATGATATACGGGGGGAGACGCAGAGGAAGAAGGAATTCATTGGTTCACCAAACACTTAGATTTTTGTGTTTCATTACTTTCATACACCCACTTAGACTTCGTTCGTGTTCGTCAGTGGTGGTGGTGGTGGTGGGGGGGGGGGGATCGTGTCCTCACTATTTCCTGGTTGCGTGGAGGAGTGACCATCCCACGTCACATCCCTCGACTGGTATAGTGAAGACTTGAGTTATGTGGAGAACACGACCTGAGTCGTGACCCAGATCGTGTTCTGGTCATGTGGATGTGGTCGTGGTTCACGGAGGTGGTCAGTGTTCACTGCCATGATGAATGGCTTCATCAGCTGCGTCATCTTATTTCTTGGTGTTCAATATGGATTGTATCCCAGCAGTCAAGTCTCCGTCTCTTGTGAGTTGATTGGGTCTACCATCGTGGAGGTACAGATTATATGGGATATCCCCAAAGTTTGGGATCATTGGGACAACATAGGATTTATCTGTAGTTCAACAGCTGTTCATATCGTATGTTGGTCAAGTGATATGCACACAAGTATTTTGTCTTGCGACATGCTGCCGGAAGTTTAGTTCATCATATGTTCAGTTTGCATGTTCATCAGCTGCTGTGGACGTATTCCTGTGTATGATCTAGTATAACATGCAGTGTAGAACATCTGTTACATGGAAGGTAAGAACTACATGTTATATGTTCGTTCAGGCTTCTCTAACATCCTCCACACAATGATAGACTTTTCCGAAAGTTTGAAACACAACAGGAACGTACCTGTTTCAACAGTCACAACAGAGGAGAATAACAGACGAATGACGTGGAAATATGATCCGTAACGGCAAGCAACAGTAGCCGTGACGCCCCTCATGTTATTATGATCGTAACTACCTCGTTATCTCCCCAGCGTGTCTTCGTATCACACTTGCGCTACTTACAGTAGCAAGGATGTGTGAACTCCTTTACGAAGTTCTGATGAGACTGCACTGCTGGCGATCCAGCCTCGCCAGAAGGTAGGTTGGATCCCCTGGCGGTGTAACCTCGAGTGGGTGGAGTCCGGTAACACCATGTCCAGCACAGAAGGACTGAAGTCAAGCTAACACAATCGCTCTCCACTTCCTGACTGAGGCCAGTAGGGTGTTTGCAGCCATGACCGAGGCTCGGATGGTGGAAGGTATCGTGGCAGTATAAGGTCGACCACATGAAGGAGGTGGATCCCACATAAGAGCCTCACATCCAACATGTGAACCGCATATATGCCACTGAACGAAGCAGTTAGAGACGCGGTCGTTATGTACCTGGGACGGTTCTGACCTGGGTCGTCCCTGTGATAATAAGATCCACCGAGACCACGAGAAGGAACACAGAGCCATCTTGATTCGATCACTTTACTAGTGATGCAGTTCTAGTTTTACTGATGAGGATCTTGGCTGAGATGTTCCATACAAGACGCTGAACACAAGGCATCATGCGAGGCTCAGGGAGGAAGAGAGAGAGAGAGAGAGAGAGAGAGAGAGAGAGAGAGAGAGAGAGAGATGAGGAAGGAGAGAGAGAGAGAGAGAGAGAGAGAGAGAGAGAGAGAGAGAAAGAGAGAGAGAGAGAGAGAGAGATGAGGAAGGGGAGAGAGAGAGAGAGAGAGAGAGAGAGAGAGAGAGAGAGAGAGAGAGAGAGAGAGAGAGAGAGAGAGAGATGAGGAAGGAGAGAGAGAGAGAGAGAGAGAGAGAGAGAGAGAGAGAGAGAGAGAGAGAGAGAGAGAGATGAGGAAGGAGAGAGAGAGAGAGAGAGAGAGAGAGAGAGAGAGAGGGGGGGGGGGGAGAGAGAGAGAGAGAGAGAGAGAGAGAGAGAGAGAGAGAGAGAGAGAGAGAGAGAGAGAGATGAGGAAGGAGAGAGAGAGAGAGAGAGAGAGAGAGAGAGAGATGAGGAAGGAGAGAGAGAGAGAGAGAGAGAGAGAGAGAGAGAGAGAGAGAGAGAGAGAGAGAGGAGAGAGAGAGAGAGATGAGGAAGGAGAGAGAGAGAGAGAGAGAGAGAGAGAGAGAGAGAGAGAGAGAGAGAGAGAGAGAGAGAGAGGGAGATGAGGAAGGAGAGAGAGAGAGAGAGAGAGAGAGAGAGAGAGAGAGAGAGATGAGGAAGGAGAAAGAGAGAGAGAGAGAGAGAGAGAGAGAGAGAGAGAGAGAGAGAGAGAGAGAGAGAGAGAGATGAGGAAGGAGAAAGAGAGAGAGAGAGAGAGAGCCATGATGGAAGTAAGAGAGAGTAGTGGATTGTGACCGAGCTTGGTCTGGTGTCCCAGTAAGAACAGATGAAGGCAAGACAAGTAACGAGGCGGTATGATAAATCAATGAGTCGTAAATCACATTAAAAACCTATACGACTTCACCCCAGAGGTAGATTAATGCCCCGGATATTACACCGATCTGATTGCATGAGCACGCCCCAGGTGGAGCCCCAGAGAGGAGCCACTCAGGCTGGGGCCATGCACTCCTGCACCCGAGGACCCAGGCGCCTGGAACTGGTCCACACCAGCCGTGGGGGAGCGCTGACCATCAGGCTGGCACTGACTGGCACCATCAGGCTGACAGTGAGTACCATTGACTGGCAGGATCAGACTGCCACTGACAGGCACCATCAGACTGGCACTGACTGGCATCAACAGGCTGGCAGTGAGTGGCATCAGGCTGGTACTGAGTGGCACCATCAGGCTGGCACTGACTGGCATCAGGCTGGCAGTGAGTGGCATCATCAGGCTGGCACTGAGTGGCACCATCAGGCTGACACTGAGTGGCACCATCAGGCTGGCACTGGGTGGCACCATCAGACTGGCACTGACGAGCACCATCAGGCTGCCTCTGAGTGGCACCATCCGACTTTTACCATCAGGCTGGCACTGACTGGCACCATGAAGCTGGCAGTGAGTGGCACCATCAGGCTGTCACTGAGTGGCACCATCAGGCTGGAACTGAGTAGCACCATCAGGCTGGCACTGAGTGGTATCAGGCTGGCACTGAGTGGCACAATCAGACTGGCACTGAGTGGCACCATCAGGCTGGCACTGAGTGGGACCATCAGGCTGGCTTGAGTGGCACCATCAGACGCACTAATTGGCACCATCAGGCTGGCACTGAGTGGCACCATCAGGCTGGTACTGACACAATCAGTTTGGCACTGAATGGCACCATCAGGCTGGCAGTGAGTGGGACCATTAGACTGGTACTGATTGGCACCATCAGGCTGGCAGTGTGTCACCATCAGGCTGGCACTGAGTGGCACCATCAGACTGGCAGTGAGTGGCACCATCAGGCTGGCACTGAGTGGCACCATCAGACGCAGTGAGTGGCACCATCAGGCTGGCTCCGGTTGGCACCATCAGGCTGGCACTGAGTAGTACCATCAGGCTGGCAGTGAGTGGCACCATGAGGCTGTCACTTAGTGGCACCATCAGGCTGGCAGTTAATGGCACCATCAGGCTAGCAGTGAGTGGCACCATCAGACTGGCAGTTAGTGGCACCATCAGGTTGGCAATGAGTGGCACCATCAGGCTGGCACTGAGTGGCACCATCCGGGTGTCTCCTGTTGCGCACCATCAGGCTGGCACTGAGTGGCACCATCAGGCTGGTATTGAGTGGCACCATGAGGCTGGCACTGAGTGGCACCATCAGGCTGGCTCCGGTTGGCACCATCAGGCTGGCACTGAGTAGTACCATCAGGCTGGCAGTGAGTGGCACCATGAGGCTGGCACTGAGTGGCACCATCAGGCTGGCAGTTAATGACACCATCAGGCTAGCAGTGAGTGGCACCATCAGACTGGCAGTTAGTGGCACCATCAGGTTGGCAATGAGTGGCACCATCAGGCTGGCACTGAGTGGCACCATCCGGCTGTCTCCTGTTGGCACCATCAGGCTGGCACTGAGTAGTACCATCAGGCTGGTATTGAGTGGCACCATGAGGCTGGCACTGAGTCGCACCATCAGGCTGTTAGTTAATGGCACCATCAGGCTGGCAGTGAGTGGCACCATCAGACTGGCAGTGAGTGGCACCATCAGACTGGCAGTGAGTGGCACCATCAGGCTGGCAGTGAGTGGCACCATCAGGCTGGCACTGAGTGGCACCATCAGACTGGCACTGAGTGGCACCATCAGGCTGGCACTGAGTGGCACCATCAGACTGGCACTGAGTGTCACCATGCTAGCACTGAGTGGCACCATCAGGGTGGTACTGAGTGAAACCATGAGGCTGGCACTGATTGGCACCACTAGGCTGACAGTTAATGGCAACATCAGACTGGCACTGAGTGGCACCATCAGACTGGCAGTGAGTGGCACCATCAGGTTGGCACTGAGTGGGGCCATCATGCTGGCACTGAGTGGCACCATCATGCTGGCACTTAGTGGCACCATCATGCTGGCACTGAGTGGCACCATGCTAGCACTGAGTGGCACCATCAGGCTGGTACTGAGTGAAACCATGAGGCTGGCACTGATTGGCACCACTAGGCTGGCAGTTGATGGCGCCATCAGACTGGCACTGAGTGGCACCATCAGACTGGCAGTGAGTGGCACCATCAGGGTGGCACAGAGTGGGACCCATGCTGGCGCTGAGTGGCACCATCATGCTGGCACGTAGTGGCACCATCATGCTGGCACTGAGTGGCACCATCAGACTGGCACTGACTGGCACCATCACCCTGGCAATGACTGGCACCATCAGGCTGGCACTGAGTGGCAGACTGGCACTGAATGGCACCATCAGGCTGGACAGTGATGCACCATCAGGCTGCAGTACAAAGTGGCACCATCAGGCTGGCACTGAGTGGCACATCAGCGGCACTGAGTGGCACCATCAGGCTGGCATGAGTGGCACCATCAGGCTGGCACTGAGTGGCATCCATCAACTGTCTGAGTGGCACCTCAGGCTGGCAGTGAGTGGCACCATAGGCTGCACTGAGAGGCACATCGGCTGGCACTGAGTGGCACCATATGCTGGCACTGAGTGGCACCATCTGACTGGCATGAGTGGCACCATCAGGTCTGGGCACAGTTGAGCACCATCAGGCTGCACGAGTGGCACATCAGGCTGGCATGGTGGCACCATCAGACTGGCATGATTGGCACCATCAGGCTGGCACTGAGTGCACCATAGGCTGGCACTGAGTGACTCAGGCTGCATGAGTGGCACCATCAGGCTGGCCAGTGGTGACACAGACTGGCACTAGTGGCACCATCAGGCTGGCATGAGTGGCACCACCAGCTTCTGCACTGAGTGGCACCATCAGCTGGCACTGAGTGCACCATCAGGCTGGCACTGATGGCACCATCAATGGCATGAGTGGCACCATCAGCTGGCACTAGTGGCACCATCAGACTGGCACTAAGTGGCACCATCGACTGGCACTGAGTGGCACCCTCAGGCTACACTGAAGGGCACCATCAGCTGGCACTGAGTGGACCATCAGACTGCACTGATGGCACCATCAGGCTGGCACTGAGTGGCACCATTCAGGCTGGCACTGAGTGGACCATCAGGCTGGCACTAGTGACACCATGAGGCTGCACTGAGTGGCACCATCAGGCTGGCAGTGAGTGGCACCATAGCTGGCACCGTGGCACCATGACTGGCATGATGGACCATCAGCTGCACTGAGTGGCACCATCAGACTTGTCACATGATGGCCCATGAGGCTGGCACTGAGTGGCACATCAGGCTGCACTGGCTTATCAGGCTGGCATGTGGCACCATCAGGTGGCAGTGAATGGCACATCAAGCTGTCACTGAGTGGCACCATCAGGCTGGCATGGGGGGGGGGGGGGGGGGGGGGGGGGGGGGGGGGGGGGGGGGGGGGGGGGGGGGGGGGGGGGGGGGGGGGGGGGGGGGGGGGGGGGGGGGGGGGGGGGGGGGGGGGGGGGGGGGACGGCTGGCACTGCGTGGCACCATCAAGGTTGGCAGTTAAGTGCACCATGAGGCTGGCATGAGTGGCACCATCAGGCTGGCAGTGAGTGGCACCATTCAGCTGGCACTGAGTGGCACCTATCAGCTGGCATGAGTGGCACCATCAGGCTGGCAATGAGTGGCCACAGACCAAGGCTTGCACTGAGTGGCCCATCAGGCTGGCGAGTGCACCTATCAGGCTGGCACTGCTAGTGGCACCATCAGGCTTGGCACTGGGTGGCACCATGAGGCTCGCACTGACTGTCACCATAAGGCTGGCAGTGAGTGGCACCATCAGGCTGGCGCTGAGTGGCACCATCAGACTGTCTCTGAGTGGCACCATCAGGCTGGCACTGAGTGGCACCATCAGGCTAGCACTGAGTGGCACCATCAGGCTGGCACTGAGTGGCACCATCAGACTGGCACCGAGTGGCACCATCCTGCTGGCAGTGAGTGGCACCATTACGCTGGCACTGAGTGGCACCATCAGACTGGCACTGAAAGGCACCATCAGTTTGGCACTGAGTGGCACCACCAGCCTGGCACTAAGTGGCACCACCAGCCTGGCACTAAGTGGCACCATCAGGCTGGCACTGAGTAGCACCATTAGGCTGGCATTGAGTGGCACCATCTGAATGGCACTAAGTGGCACCATCTGACTGGGACTGAGTGTCACCATCAGGTTCTCACTAAGTGGCACCATCAGGCTTTCACAGAGGCACCACGAGGCTGTCACTGAGTGGCATCATCAGACTGGCAGTGAATGGCACCATCAGGCTGGCACTGAGTGGCACCATCAGGCTGGCAGTGAGTGGCACCATCAGGCTGGCACTGAGTGTCACCATCAAGCTGGCAGTGAGTGGCAACATCAGGCTGGAACTGAGTAGCGCCATCAGACTGGCAAGTGAGTGGCACCATCAGGGTAGCAGAGTTGCACCATCAGGCTGGCAGTGAGTGGCACCATCAGGGTGGCACTGAGTGGGACCAACTGCTGGCACTGAGTGGCTTCATCATACGGGCACTGAGTGGCACCATCATGCTGGCACCTTCACGCTGGCACTGAGTGGCACCATCAGGCTGGCAGTGACTGGCACCATCAGGCTGGCACTGAGTGGCACCATCAGGCGAGCACTGTGTGACACCATCAGGCTTGCGTTGAGTGGCACCATCAGACTGGCAGTGAATGGCACCATTAGACTGGCAGTGAGTGGGACCATCAGGCTGGCAGTGAGTGGCACCATCAGACTGGCACTGAGTGGCACCATCAGACAGGCAGAGTGGCACCATCAGGTTGGCAATGTGTGGCCTTGAGTGGCACCATCAGGCTGGCAGCGGTTGACACCATCAGGCTGGCAATGAGTAGCACCATCACGCTGGCAGTGAGTGACACCACCAGGCTGGCACTGACTGGCACCATCAGGCTGGCAGTGAGTGGCACCATCAGACTGGCACTGAGTGGCACCTTCAGACTGGCGGTGAATGGCACCATCAGGTTGGCACTGAGTGGCACCATCATGCTGGCACTGAGTGGCACCATAAGGCTGGCAATGAGTAGCACCATCAGTCTGGCAGTGAGTGGCTCCATGAGGCTGGCACTGAGTGGCACCATCAGGTTGGAAGTTAATGGCACCACCAGTCTGGCAGTGAGTGGCACCATCAGACTGGGAGTGAGTGGCACCATCAGACTGGTAGTGAGTGGCGCCATCAGACTGGGAGTGAGTGGCACCATCAGGCTGCACTGACTGGCACCATCAGGCTGGCACTGACTGGCACCATCAGGCTGGCACTGAGTGGCACCATCAGACTGGCACTGAGTGGCACCATCAGACTGGCACTTAGTGGGACCATCAGGCTGGAACTGAGTGGCACAATCAGTTTGGCACTGAGTGGCACCATCAGGCTGGTACTGAGTGGGACCATCAGACTGGCACTGAGTGGGACCATCAGACTGGCACTGACTGACGCCATCAGGCTGGCACTGAGTGGCACCACCAGGTTGGCAATGAGTGGCACCAGGCTGGCACTGAGTGGCACCATCAGACTGGCACTGAGTGGCACCATCAGGCTGGCACTGAGTAGTACCATCAGGCTGGCAGTGAGTGGTACCATGAGGCTGGCACTGAGTGGCATTATCAGGCTGGCACTGACGCACTATCACGCTGGCACTGAGTGGCACTATCAGACTGGCAGTGAGTGGCACCATCAGGCTGGCACTGACTGGCACAGTGGGATTATAATGCTTGCACTGTGTGGCACCATCAGACTGGCACTGAGTGGGACCATCAGGCTGGCACTGAGTGGCACCATCAGGCAAGCACTGAGTGGCACCATCATGCTGGCACTGAATGGCACCATCAGGTTGGTACTGAGTGGCACCATTAGGCTGACACTGGCACTATCAGGCTGGCAGTTAATGGCACTGTCAGGCTGGCAGTGAGTGGTACCATCAGACTGGCAGTGAGTGGCACCATCAGGCTAGCAGTGAGTGGCACCATCAAATGGCGCTGATTGGCACCATCAGGCTGGCACTGATTCGGACCATCAGGCTGGCAGTGAGTGGCACCATTAGACTGGTACTGAGTGGCACCATCAGGCTGGCACTGAGTGGCACCATCAGGCTGGCACTGAATGGCACCATAAGGCTGGCAAGGAGTGGGACCATCAGACTGGCACTGAGTGGCACAATCAGGCTAGCACTGAGTGGCACTATCAGACTGGCACTAAATGGCACCATCAGGCTTGCACTGAGTTGCACCATCAGGCTGGCAGTTAATGGCACCATCAGGCTGGCACTGAGTGGCTTCATGAGGCTGGCACTGAGTGGCACCATTAGGTTGGCACTGAATGGCACCATTAAAGTGGCACCATCAGGCTGGCACTGAGTGGCACCATCAGGCTGGCACTGAGTGGCAGCATCAGGCTGGCATTGAGTGGCAGCATCAGGCTGGCACTGAGTGGCACCATCAGGCCGGCACTGAGTGGCACCTTCACGCTGGCAGTAAGTGGCACCATCAGGCTGGCACTGATTGGCACCATCATGGTGGAATTGGATGGCACCATCAGGCTGGCAATAAGTGGCACCATTAGGCTGGCACTGACTGGCATCAGCAGGCTGTCAGAGTGGCACCATCAGGCTGGCACTGACTGGCACCATCAGGCTTGCACTGAGTGGCACCATCAGGCTGGCAGTGACTGGCACCGTCAGGCTCTCAGTGAGTGGTAGCATCAGACTGGCACTGAGTGTCACCCTCGGGCTGGCAGTGATTAGCGGCATCAGACTGGCACTGACTGGCACCATCAGGCTGGCGGTGAGTGGCACCATCAGACTGGCAGTGAGTGGCACCATCAGGCTGGCACTGAGTGGCAGGATCAGACTGGCATTGACTGGCACCACCGGACTGGCACTGACTGCCACCATCAGGCTGGCACTGACTGGCACCATCAGACTTTCACTGAGTGGCACCATCAGACTGGCACTGGGTGGCAGCATCAGGCTGGCACTGGGTGGCAGCATCAGGCTGGCACTGACTGGCATCATCAGGCTGGCAGAGTGGCACCATCAGGCTGACTCAGTGGCATCATCAGGCTGGCAGTGAGTGGCACCATGAGGCTGGCATTGACTGGCACCATCAACCTGGCACTGAGTGGCACCATCAGACTGGCACAGTGGCATTATCAGGATTGCACTGACTGGCACCATCAGACTGGCAGTGAGTTGCTCCATCAGGCTGGCACTGAGTGGCACCATCAGACTGGCACTGACGCACCATTAGGCTGGCACTGACTGGCACCATCAGGCTGGCACTGGCTGGCAGCATCAGGCTGGCACCATCAGGCTGGCACTGAGTTGCACCATCAGGCTGACTCAGTGGCATCATCAGGCTGGCAGTGAGTAGCACCATGAGGCTGGCATTGACTGGCACCATCAACCTGGCACTGAGTGGCACCATCAGGCTGGCACTGACTGGCACCATTAGGATGGCACTGACTGGCACCATCAGGCTGGCACTGAGTGGCACCATCAGGCTGGCAGTGAGTTGCACCATCATGCTTGCACTGAATGGCATCATCAGGCTGGCACTGAGTGGCTCGATCAGGCTGGCACTGAGTGGCACCATCAGCCTGGCACTGAGTGGCACCTATCAGGCTGGCACTGACTGGCACCATCAGGCTGGCACTGACTGGCACCATTAGGCTGGCACTGACTGGCACCATTAGGCTGGCGGTCAGTGGCAGCATCAGACTGGCAGTGATTGGCAGCATCAGACTGGCACTGACTGGCACCATCAGGCTGGCAGTGAGTGGGAGCATCAGGCTCGTAGAGTGGCAGTGACTGGCAGCATCAATTTGGCTCTGGGTGGCATCATCAGACTGGCAGTGACTGGCAGCATCAGGCTGGCACTGAGTGGCACCATCAAGCTGGCACTGAGTGGCAGCATCAGACTGGCAGCATCAGGCTTTCAGTGACTGGCAGCATTAGGTTGGCACTGAGTGGCACCATCAGGCTGGCACTGCCACATAAAGCTTCGTTGTAACAGGGGATATTCATACCTCTCCCTCAGGGCCAGGATCATCACAAGAAAATTACGCTATGTGTACATGCGTACACCACGGGTAGGGTTCGAACCCTGGATAGGGTACCTGACAACGTCGACCACACACACACACACACACACACACACACACCAGAATGCAGGTGTTTTGTACTTTATCTCGACCTCATCTTGGTTAAGGAAACATAAACGTGGATCAATCGCGACTCCGATGGTGTGAAATGGACTTTGCGGCTCAGGTAGCGACACCAGAGTCTTGGTGTGTGTGTATGTGTGTGGCTAAGAAGAGCAGGCGCTCTGTCCAGGGTTCCAATCCTGCTCTGTGCTCTGTCCATCAGCTATGAGATATGCTGATGTAATGATACGAAGACTTATGAATATACGATTTCCTAACCACCAAGTGATCGATCGTGTTACGGCTGCTTCCTCGGTACAAAGGCCAGTTCTCAAAGGAAATGTTCTTCAGCCTTTTACTACTTCTTGTCACATGTAAGGTAGGTAGGAGCCGGAGGATCATATCATCATCTCCAGGTGGCACTAGGGTGTCTGTGGACGTGTCATCCGCTTGGATCAATAGTCATTACAAACTGACATGGATGAAGTCTTACTGAGGACCGCTGTCGGTAATACTTCTCTGTATGGCGAACACTTCCACTTGCTCTCACGGGGAACTGAGGAAATGTAATGCACAAGAGAATTGCGGACAGACTGGAACACCACCACGTCACAGAGGGGTAGTGTAGCGACCTCCTCATCTGCGGAAGCAGTATAGCAACAGTTACCACTTCCAGAAAAAATTTGCAGGCTGGATCCTGCGGACTTTCAAGACTTGACGGGTGCAACCAGTGATGCTCTTCATGGCGTAGTTGTCCCTTAAAGTAGATTCCTCCAGCAGAAATAGGTTTGAGGCTCTGGAAGATTGTTGTAGCTCCTTGAACTCCATGGAAGTAGAATGCAATCCTAGGGAACTGGATGGAGCCTCTGGTAACTTGATTTGGTTCCTGGAAACAGGATGTAACTCCTGGACGAAGGATGAGAGCCTCTAGAAAAACAGGATTTGTTCCAGGAAGTAGGGGTTATCCAGGGTGCTGATCCAGGGAACACTACTTGCTTGAGCCTCTGGAAAATTGGTACAGCACCTGGGACTCGGGGGTTTGTTCCAGGGAATGAGGCTGCCATCCAGGGAACAGGTAGGAACGTCTCTGGAAAACAATGGTTGAGTTCCTGGAGGTAGAGTACGTGAGGCAGGCGGAGGTGAGTGATCAAGGACCATGATCGCTTCATCATCTGGTGGGCAAAGAGCTTCACACGGAGGCTGCGCGTACTTCCCACGCCCTGCCTACCATGGGAAGCGAGTATACGCCCTGCGAACGATGGAAGCGAGTATACACCCTGCGTACGATGCAAGGCGTGTATACGCCCTGTGTACGATGGAAGGCGAGTATACGCCCTGTGTACGATGGAAGCGAGTATACACCCTGCGTACGTTGCAAGGGGTGTATACGCCCTGTGTACGATGGAAGGCGAGTATACGCCCTGTGTACGATGGAAGGCGAGTATACGCCCTGCGTACGATGGAAGGCGAGTATACGCAGCGTTAACATTCACTGTGAGTCGATGTGGTGAAGAGGTTCAGTCGTGACGTCATACGGCGTCGTGGATGTCGTGTGGTCGAACATGGTATTTCCCATCGCTCGATGATGCACAGAAAATGATGTATGGGAAAGAGTTGTTTGCTTTATATCATGAAAATGGTGTTACCGGACTCCTCCTGCAGGAAGCTACACCTTTGGCGAGGCGCTATCACTTGCGAGTACAGTCTCGGCAAAGATCTTCTCACTTCAGAGGAGTCTACAGCTCCCTGCTTCTGCGGGGAGCGCAGCTTTGGGCGGCCCACAGGAACCTTGGTTAGTCCCAGGACTCTGTCATAGAAACTGGTTGTGACGTAGTTATGATGAAGAAATCTCATCATGGAAATGGCTTTAACGAGGAAGGAGGAGCAGCCTGCTTGAATGGATGTTCCACATGTGCTACGTTTAGGGTTCTCCACGAGAGAGAGAGAGAGAGAGAGAGAGAGAGAGAGAGAGAGAGAGAGAGAGAGAGAGAGAGAGAGAGAGAGAGAGAGAGAGAGAGAGATTAAAGGGACACGTGGAAAATAGTAGTAATTAATTAAGCAAGACATGGGAAGAAGTATAGTTGTGCAGAGGGATGGTTGATGCATCAAGGAAGGTGACCGGCAACATTGGTAAGGTAGGCAGGAGACGCAGTCTGGCTGACCTCCCGCAGAGCCCCGGACACAACATGTACTTGGTGACGACGTTCCGTGTGTTGTGGGGGAAGCAAGACATAAGAAGCATTGCTGTAGTTTACCTGATAGATACCGACGCCTTCCTATCACGAGTGAACACTGTACGATACCTCGCAGTAACGACGCCTTACTGTCGTACCTTCGACGACCAGTGATGCAACAGTCGCTCTTTCGAAGGTGTGGTAGACTAGATCATGCGCACCTTCAAGGCTGATGAGGAAGACACAAAGTGACAACGTTCTTCAGACACTCTCGTCTTGGTGTGGACTGCCACCACCTTTCAGAAGCCCAGGCGACATTGTCTTGCTAGATATTGTAGAAGACGCAGAGTACCGGGAGCCTCTTAATTCACTACTTACATCATGGTTAACGTTTGCAAGGTCGTGGAAGGCATGATCCCTCGGCCCCTGTTAGCACGACATGCCCGGAAATCAGTAAGATTTACCGTTCCGTATATATCGTGCAGCCACGAGAAACACTCTGGCATGCACAGTGAAGATGTATGTAGGGAGGCCTCACCTGAGTGGCCAGGTGGCGGTGATGTGGGCTTGCTCGACCAGCCACCGACGACCCAACCCAACCCAGCAGCTTAGCCTCGGCCCAACGCTGTGAACACCTACGTACGGAGGTGGCGCTGTGGTATACGAAAGGTGAGGCAAGGCAGGATAGTTGAGGGGAGCGGGTACAGAGTGAGGGAGGGTGTGTGAGTGGCAGGGATAATTGAGGGTGGCTGTCACCTCGCGTTACCCAGGAGAACTGTACACCTGACGGACGGACGGACCGACCGACCGACGGCCTGGGAAGCACCGCCAGATCCTGCCGGACCTCGATTCCCACCACCACCACTCACCATCACCCACCATCACCCACCATCACCACCCACCATCATCACCCACCATCACCAGCAGCAGCAGTGGGTGAGAGGGAGGACGTGTTGTGGACGCCTCTGCTTCCTTATGTGAGAATAAGAAAACTGCGATGATATTATGAGGGCCGTGGGTTGGTGTGTGTCCCACGACTTGATGTAGACGACCGTAACCCACTACAAGATGGTTCTGAGTGGCACTCTCCTGAATGGTAGCAAAATATACTTTATTTTCTGTATGGCTACGTCGGCATGGACAAGTAGATGCCCTAATCATGGCCACCTCACTGATGTTATACATCGAAGCCTCTGGTACCCGTGTTATCAAGCAGCCTCTAGGGAGGGATGAAGAGCTGAGGTGTACTGTGGAGCGACTGGGATTTGAAGGTATACGTCACGTGAAGGTATACGTCACGTGAAGGTGTGCGTCACGTGAAGGTATGCGTCACGTGAAGGTATGCGTCACGTGAAGGTATGCGTCACGTGAGGGTGTGCGTCACGTGAAGGCGTCACGGGTCAAGACGGCTGACCAACCCCACTTCGTCGTCATTTCTTCGTGATCGTGTCGTCGTCGCTCCTGGCAACCTGTGGAATAGGAAGCCGGGACCAAGTTGACCCTACAACTGAGTGACCTGACCTGTGGCCAGACGGATCCCCCCCCCCCCCCCCCCCTCCGGAGCCATGTAATGTAGCCCCACAAGTGACATCCTGGTTCGTCGTGGGCTTGGCCGGCCCTGGGGGCCTGGCCCAACCAGGGTGCTGGCGATGGATTATGGAGATGCTATGAAAGTCGTACGTCTGTAGTATATCACAAGAGCCTGACGTTTATGTAGGAGCGAGATCTGCATGACATGTAGGTGGGGTATGCATCAGTCATAGGGAATGCAGAGGCGAGTCGTGCCTGGACTGCTTATTCCTGGCCTCACCTGCAGCCCAGACTGACGGACATTACTTCGATTTAGCTTTCCTCATCACCAAAGGCAGACACACGTCTTAGTTGACACACCAACTTCCTTGTGTTAAGGTAAGTCTGGATTGGCCTCTGGCCCTACGTTGGCCATCGTGGTAGCGTTGTGTACCTACCAGCTGTGTTGTATGTATGTGTTGTGGATGAAGAATGACAACTAGATCTCAAAACTACATGAAGGTTGGATGAAATATAACCCGTAAATATGACCCACACAACCTACAAGAAGTAACGTTTGTCTTCCAGTACAAGAGTAGAAGTGGATCATAACACGAGTTTATCCCTGGGTTTGTGGTGAGGTCACCTCTGCAGCCAATGTTTCGACCCAGTTCATTGAGATGATGAGGAACAGGTGACCAAAATATACGTTTTAGAGTACATCATGTGATGACCTCATATCATCCTTGAAAGCAGAGAAATATAAGAACATGAAAAATGGGTTTGATCACATTGAACTAAGGTACAGTCAGCATAAAAAGTATCGCTACACCTACTGTCCATTCCATTTTGGAACTTAGGACGAAGCGTTTTGATATATTCTCGTGGGTGTGGTCGTTTGTTAGTATGCTGTTGTGCTGACCTTATTGACCAATAACACTACCAAGATGGAGACTATCAAGTGCCACTGTCTATCAAGTGCCACTGTCTATCAAGTGTCACTATCAAGTGCCACTGTCTATCAAGTGCCACTGTCTATCAAGTGCCACTGTCTATCAAGTGTCACTGTCTATCAAGTGTCACTGTCTCTCAAGTGTCACTGTCTATCAAGTGCCACTGTCTATCAAGTGCCACTGTCTATCAAGTGCCACTGTCTATCAAGTGTCACTGGATTGGGCGAGGAACTTCTCTCAGTGGCATTACTAGGTTCTTCTATATTCCTGTCATCTGCTGTTTGTCGTATTGGAAACATTGTTGTGTGTTAATAATACATACCCGAATACTTAATATTTATGATACAACAAAGGAAAGTAGGATTAAGACCAGAACACACTACGATGAACGAATATTGATCTGCCACACCTCTGTCTCAAAACAAACCCAGTTGATTTACACTTCATTCTGATCGTCTTTCGTTCGCTTTGTGTGTGAAGTGTCATCATATCATTCTGATCGTCTTTCGTTCGCTTGGTGTGTGAAGTGTCATCATATCATTTCTGTGTTGCATTCTGCACTGGGGTACGTGGAGGAATGGTGTGGCCACTACAGCCATATACCACTCAGTTGTACGTGTTTCGTATCTTGTTCACGTCTCGTGAGCATTTATGCTCATCCTGCTCCCGTGTTCTGCAGTTAAAGAAAATGAATGAAATGAAATTTTGATGTGATGTTCTGGAGAGGAAAATAAGGTTGTTCTGATGATCATGATGTGTTTGTCCGCCTCACCACATTTGGTAATGATGTTAGTCATCCTCTTCATATTCTTCATCATTATCTTTCATAATTATTTAATACCTGATAATTGGAGACTGCTTCCTCTTCCATCCTCAATAGTTCTTTAAGTATCACCAAAATAGTGAATTACATTTCCATGTCCTCTTTCAGTAAAGAAATATGATATTTAGTAATAATTCTTGAACTTAGATAAAGTGATTACACGAGGAAGTGATTATATGAAATGTAAGAATAATCAGAAATTAATCATAAGTACAACGACACAATGGAACCCAAGGGTTGTGAAACATTATTGGCTGACTGTACGTACGATTACGTAACAACATTGTTGAAGGCAATCGACCCCAAAGTATAGCTATGGTGGCTTGTACCATAATGTTGCACAGTCATGTGTCTTGTATCATCATGTTGCACAGCCATTTGTCTTGTATCATCATGTTGCACAGTCATGTGTCTTATACAATTATGAATTTCTTAAAGACGGAATAGAAGATGGAGCGAACCAGGGAGTGCACATCCTCCGCGAAGGCTCAGACTGGGATGAGAAGAGTAGAGAGATAGATAGCATGTTTGAGGGAAGGAACCAGGATGTTCTGGCTCTGAGTGAAGCAGGTTAAGGGGGAACAATGGTCTGGGAATGTCTCAAGGGGGAGAGTCAAGTGTTAGCGTGAGGGCGAGAGCTCAGGAAGGGGCAGCATTACTGCTGAAGAAGTTCATATCCTTTATATCCTCTCCAGAAGCTCTACTTCCCTCCGCAGACCATGTACCTTAACCACATATGAAAATATTTTATGCCATCTTCCCTCCCCTCCCCTCCCCCTGCCCCAGGCACTCCATCATGCCAGCCCTGGGCTGGGCCATCTCGTCAACCCATCCATCAATGTCCTTCCATCACGACCAGATCCATCATGAAGGTATCCTCCCGTTGGTCGCCTTTCCTCACCATCATCACCAACAGACCGACATCGTCTGCCGTCACCCGTCCCGTATGCGTCACCACCCCATCCCTGATCACCTCACTCCCCCAGCCCCCCATCACCACCTCACACTGCCTGGGGTTGGGGGTGGGGGGGGGGGGGGGAGACTCATGCCTATGGACATGGCCATCCACATCATGCCGGACTCGTTCCAGTAATGATAAACAATGCCCTGTGTCTCCTCGAGTGTCCGGACCATTTTGGAGATCACCCTGGCGGGCGAGGAGTCAGCAGGCAGGCAGCGGGTCCCTCTGTGTGTGAGGGAGGTGATTCACTCATACCTCACTAGGGCCAGTGTGAGTGAGTGATGATGAGGGCGCAGGACACACTGCCCCTCGTGACTGACGGCAGAGGATGCCAATAATTTCAACGTCGCGCTGTGGGGTCACTTGTCACTTAGCTTTAAAAGATTTATAAATGACTAGATAAAAATGACACACACACACACACACACATATCTATCTATCTATCTATATATATATATATATATATATATATATATATATATATATATATATATATATATATATATATACACACAGACATATACATATATACACATGTACATAATTCATACTGTCTGCTTTTATTCATTTCCATCGCCACCTCGCCACACATGGAATAACAACCCCCTCCCCCCTTTATGTGTGCGAGATAGCGCTAGGAAAAGACAACAAAGGCCCCATTCGTTCACACTCAGTCTCTAGCTGTCATGTAAAAATGCACCGAAACCACAGCTCCCTTTCCACATCCAGGCCCCACAGAACTTTCCATGGTTTACCCCAGACGCTTCACATGCCCTGGTTCAATCCATTGACAGCACGTCGACCCCGGTATACCACATCGTTCCAATTCACTCTTATTCCTTGCACGCCTCTTACCCTCCTGCATGTTCAGGCCCAATCACTCAAAATCTTTTTCACTCCATTCCATCTCCAATTTGGTCTCCCTCTTCTCCTCGTTCCCTCCACCTCTGAAACATATATCCTCTTGGTCAATCTTTCATCACTCATTCTCTCCAATTGACCAAACCATTTCAAAACACCCCCTTCTGCTCTCTCAACCACACTCATTTTATTACCACACATCTCTCTTACCCTGTTATTACTTATTCGATCAAACCACCTCACACCACATATTGTCCTCCAGCATCTCATTTCCAGCACATCCACCCTCCTGCGCACAACTCTATCCATAGCCCACGCCTCGCAACCGTACAACATTGTTGGAACCACTATTCCTTCAAACATACCCATTTTTGCTTTCCGAGATAATGTTCTCGACTTCCACACATTCTTCAAGGCTCCCAGGATTTTCGCCCCCTCCCCCACCCTATGATTCACTTCCGCTTCCATGGTTCCATCCGCTGCCAAATCCACTCCCAGATATCTAAAACACTTTACTTCCTCCAGTTTTTGTCCATTCAAACTTACCTCCTTAATGATATTTAGGTATACGTATAATGATATTAATACGTATAATGATATCAATACGTATAATGATATTAGTATTACACCTTAATATCATTACGTATACCTTAATATCATTACACAGAAGCATGATGATATATACACGGAAGCATAATTATATATACACAGAATCATAATGATATATACACAGAAGCATGATGATATATACACAGAAGCATAATATTATATACACAGAAGCATGATGATATATACACAGATGCATAATGATATATTCAGAGAAGCATGATGATATATACACAGAAGCATAATGATATATTCAGAGAAGCATGATATATATACACAGAAGCATAATGATATATACACAGAAGCATGATGATATATACACAGAAGCATAATGATATATACACAGAAGCATAATGATAGAAACACAGAAGCACAATGATATGTACACAGAAGCATAATGATATATACACAGAAGCATGATGATATATACGCAGAAGCATAATGATATATACACAGAAGCATAATGATATATACACAGAAGCATAGTGATATATACACAGAAGCTTAATGATATATACACAGAAGCATAATGATATATACACAGGAGCATGATGATATATACACAGAAGCATGATGGTATATACACAGAAGCTTAATGATATATACACAGAAGCATAATGATATATACACAGAAGCATGATGATATATACACGGAAGCATAATTATATATACACAGAATCATAATGATATATACACAGAAGCATGATGATATATACACAGAAGCATAATATTATATACACAGAAGCATGATGATATATACACAGATGCATAATGATATATTCAGAGAAGCATGATGATATATACACAGAAGCATAATGATATATTCAGAGAAGCATGATATATACACAGAAGCATAATGATATATACACAGAAGCATGATGATATATACACAGAAGCATAATGATGTATACACAGAAGCATAATGATATATACACAGAAGCATGATGATATATACACAGAAGCATAATGATGTATACACAGAAGCATAATGATATATACACAGAAGCATGATGATATATACACAGAAGCATAATGATGTATACACAGAAGCATAATGATATATACACAGAAGCATAATAATATATACACAGAAGCATGATGATATATACACAGATGCATGGCTTAACGTGCACATTATGTAAGTGAAGTATGAACCTCGTATTGTTATGTAAGTAGATCAATCTTAAGAAATTGATAAGTAACTTGAGGGGAGTGGGTGATAATGTTTGTTTACAGTTCACATAAAATATATACATTTACAACTAATGTGTTTGTTTGAAGGGTTGTGTTTGTTATTTACAGCAGTTTCTAGCCACTCACTCTCCAACGAAGTGAAAGAATGTCTCCAGACGCACTCGTAGCCACCCTTATCTTGTTATCAGTGATGTTAGCACGAAGATAACGCTGTGTGGCTGTAATTAACATGTGACACACACACACACACACACACACACACACACACACACACTAGCTCACCACCTCCCACAGGTATAATGATTGTAATGATCATAATGATTGTAATAATGATCATAATGATCACAATGATTGTAATGATCATAATGATTGTAGTAATGATCATAATGATCTCAATGATTGTAATGATCATAATGATTGTAATAATGATCATAATGATCACAATGATTGTAATGATCATAATGATCATAATGATTGTGATAATGATCATAATGATCACAATGATTGTAATGATCATAATGATTGTAATAATGATCATAATGATCACAGTGATTGTAATGATCATAATGATTGTAATGATCATAATGATCATAATGATTGTAATGATCATAATGAGTGTAATAATGATCATAATGATTGTAATGATGATCAAAATGATCATAACGATCATGATAATCATAATAATCATAATGATCGTAATGATAATAATAATGATCATAATTATCATAATGATCGTAATGATCAAAATAATGATCATAATTATCATAATGATCGTAATGATCAAAATGATCATATTAATGATCATGACAGCCATAATGATCATAATGATTGTAATGATGATCAAAATGATCATAACGATCATGATAATCATAATAATCATAATGATCGTAATGATCATAATAATGATCATGATAATGATCATAATGATCACAATGATCATTATGATCATATTAATGATCATGATGGTCATAATGATCATAATAATGATCATAATGATCATATTAATGATGATAATGATCGTAATGATCATAATAATGATCATATTAATGATCATGATAATCATAATGATCATGATAATGATCAAAATTATCATAATGATCGTACTGATCATAATGATAATGATCATCATAATTCATGATAATGTTATGGGGTTGTATTTGCTTAGTGTTACAACGCCAGGGAAAAGTCAACTTTGGCGAGGTTGTATCACTGACTGGCAGGCAGTAGAGCCTCGTCACTCCTCACCCCAGGGGAGTCTTCCTTTCCCTGCTCCTGAAGGTGGCGCAGCCTTGGGCTGAAGGAGGCTCTAGAAAGGTCGTGAGCAACACCTGGACGCGTTGACACAAACTGGTCCTGGGGTAATTATGGATAATTGATAAATATGATTAAGAATTGATGGATTTGTGTGTGTGTGTGTGTGATGTGTCAGCAGGAAACGAACCTCTACACTGACTCGTTACTGAACCTTATCTGTTAGCAGCAGATAGTGCGAGATAACAGACCGATCCCTGGGCTCCAATGTGCGCCGTCGCTCCCCACCCTCCACCAGATAGTGCGAGATAACAGACCGATCCCTGGGCTCCAGTGTGCGCCGTCGCTCCCCACCCTCCACCAGATAGTGCGAGATAACAGACCGATCCCTGGGCTCCGGTGTGCGCCGTCGCTCCCCACCCTCCACCAGATAGTGCGAGATAGCAGACCGATCCCTGGGCTCCGGTGTGCGCCGTCGCTCCCCACCCTCCACCAGATAGTGCGAGATAACAGACCGATCCCTGGGCTCCGGTGTGCGCCGTCGCTCCCCACCCACCCTCCACCTTCGTCCCACACCCGTCCCCCTTCGCCTCCTAATCACACGAATTAGTTCGTTCCTTCCTTCCGCACTCTGCCGGATGACCAGGTTTTCCTCGTATCGTCGCTACACCACGAAGACGTCACTTGTGCTATTTCTGATAAATGTGAATCACCACACAGTTGGTGACTTGGTTATTACAGCTGTAATATACTGAACTAACCAGTATAGTAGAGGTCGCTGTATGGTACAGTCTGGTGGTGCAGTACCACTTGGGGGAGGTACAGGGTACAGCTTAATACAGCTGTAGTAGACGACATGGTCCAGCTCACTCCCAACACACTTGTCTTGTAGGAGAACGCCAGTCATTAAGGAGCGTTACGATGGAAGATGATATAATTAGGGTGCGTTCTCAAGTGCTCATCTTCTTCTGAGAAGTGATTATTGAATAACTTCTTGAGCACGACAATGTGGACATGTGAGATGATATCACCCTCAATCACGACTAGGACGACCCTTGAGCACGTCGGGACGACCCTTGAGCACGTCGGGACGACCCTTGAGCACGCCGGGACGACCCTCGAGCACGACAGTACTACCATTCGGGTGTAATACTGTGCTCGTAAATGCCAGCGAATTCTTCAGTATCGTTATTTTGGACATTTTCTGACGTGATGAAGCAGGAGTCGGTCTACTGCAGGTGTGATGAAGCAGGAGTCGGTCGGTCTACTGCAGGTGTGGCTGACGGCACTACGTGGTGGTGAGGGAGGGGGTGTATGTGGTCGTAGTGAGGGTGGGGGTGTATGTGGTCGTAGTGAGGGTGGGGATGTATGTGGTCGTAGTGAGGGTGGGGATGTATGTGGTCGTAGTGAGGGTGGGGATGTATGTGGTCGTAGTGAGGGTGGGGGTGTATGTGGTCGTAGTGATGGTGGGGGTGTATGTGGTCGTAGTGAGGGTGGGGGTGTATGTGGTCGTAGTGAGGGTGGGGGTGTATGTGGTCGTAGTGAGGGGGGGTGTATGTGGTCGTAGTGAGGGTGGGGGTGTATGTGGTCGTAGTGAGGGTGGGGGGTGTATGTGGTCGTAGTGAGGGTGGGGGTGTATGTGGTCGTAGTGAGGGTGGGGGTGTATGTGGTCGTAGTGAGGGTGGGGGTGTATGTGGTCGTAGTGAGGGTGGGGTTGTATGTGGTCGTAGTGAGGGTGGGGGTGTATGTGGTCGTAGTGAGGGTGGGGGTGTATGTGGTCGTAGTGAGGGTGGGGGTGTATGTGGTCGTAGTGAGGGTGGGGGTGTATGTGGTCGTAGTGAGGGAGGGGTGTATGTGGTCGTAGTGAGGGAGGGGGTGTATGTGGTCGTAGTGAGGGTGGGGGGTGTATGTGGTCGTAGTGAGGGTGGGGGTGTATGTGGTCGTAGTGAGGGTGGGGGTGTATGTGGTTGTAGTGAGGGTGGGGGTGTATGTGGTCATAGTGAGGGTGGGGGTGTATGTGGTCGTAGTGAGGGTGGGGGTGTATGTGGTCGTAGTGAGGGAGGGGGTGTATGTGGTCGTAGTGAGGGTGGGGGTGTATGTGGTCATAGTGAGGGTGGGGGTGTATGTGGTCGTAGTGAGGGTGGGGGTGTATGTGGTCGTAGTGAGGGAGGGGGTGTATGTGGTCGTAGTGAGGGTGGGGGTGTATGTGGTCGTAGTGAGGGTGGGGGTGTATGTGGTCGTAGTGAGGGTGGGGGTGTATGTGGTTGTAGTGAGGGTGGGGGTGTATGTGGTCTTAGTGAGGGTGGGGGTGTATGTGGTCGTAGTGAGGGTTGGGGGTGTATGTGGTCGTAGTGAGGGTGGGGGTGTATGTGGTCGTAGTGAGGGTGGGGGTGTATGTGGTCGTAGTGAGGGTGGGGGTGTATGTGGTCGTAGTGAGGGTGGGGGTGTATGTGGTCGTAGTGAGGGTGGGGGTGTATGTGGTCGTAGTGAGGGTGGGGGTGTATGTGGTCGTAGTGAGGGTGGGGGGTGTATGTGGTCATAGTGAGGGTGGGGGTGTATGTGGTCGTAGTGAGGGTGGGGGTGTATGTGGTCGTAGTGAGGGTGGGGGTGTATGTGGTCGTAGTGAGGGTGGGGGTGTATGTGGTCGTAGTGAGGGTGGGGATGTATGTGGTCATAGTGAGGGTGGGGGGTGTATGTGGTCGTAGTGAGGGTGGGGGTGTATGTGGTCGTAGTGAGGGTGGGGGTGTATGTGGTCGTAGTGAGGGTGGGGGTGTATGTGGTCGTAGTGAGGGTGGGGGGTGTATGTGGTCATAGTGAGGGTGGGGGTGTATGTGGTCGTAGTGAGGGTGGGGGTGTATGTGGTCGTAGTGAGGGTGGGGGTGTATGTGGTCGTAGTGAGGGTGGGGGTGTATGTGGTCGTAGTGAGGGAGGGGTGTATGTGGTCGTAGTGAGGGAGGGGGTGTATGTGGTCGTAGTGAGGGTGGGGGGTGTATGTGGTCGTAGTGAGGGTGGGGGTGTATGTGGTCATAGTGAGGGTGGGGGTGTATGTGGTCGTAGTGAGGGTGGGGGTGTATGTGGTCGTAGTGAGGGTGGGGGTGTATGTGGTCGTAGTGAGGGTGGGGGTGTATGTGGTCGTAGTGAGGGTGGGGGTGTATGTGGTCGTAGTGAGAGTGGGGGTGTATGTGGTCGTAGTGAGGGTGGGGGTGTATGTGGTCGTAATGAGGGTGGGGGTGTATGTGGTTGTAGTGAGGGTGGGGGTGTATGTGGTCATAGTGAGGGTGGGGGTGTATGTGGTCGTAGTGAGGGTGGGGGTGTATGTGGTCGTAGTGAGGGTGGGGGTGTATGTGGTCGTAGTGAGGGTGGGTTAACTGGTCGACCACCAGGGCCCACCCTCCGTGTCAACTGGTCGACCGCCAGGGCCCACCCTCGGTGTCAACTGGTCGACCACCAGGGCCCACCCTCGGTGTCAACTGGTCGACCACCAGGGCCCACCCTCGGTGTCAACTGGTCGACCACCAGGGCCCACCCTCAGTGTCAACTGGTCGACCACCAGGGCCCACCCTCTGTGTCAACTGGTCGACCACCAGGGCCCACCCTCGGTGTCAACTGGTCGACCACCATGGCCCACCCTCTGTGTCAACTGGTCGACCACCAGGGCCCACCCTCTGTGTCAACTGGTCGACCACCAGGGTCCACCCTCTGTGTCAACTGGTCAACCACCAGGGCCCACCCTCTGTGTCAACTGGTCGACCGCCAGGGCCCACCCTCGGTGTCAACTGGTCGACCACCAGGGCCCACCCTCTGTGTCAACTGGTCGACCGCCAGGGCCCACCCTCGGTGTCAACTGGTCGACCACCAGGGCCCACCCTCTGTGTCAACTGGTCGACCACCAGGGCCCACCCTCGGTGTCAACTGGTCGACCACCAGGGCCCACCCTCGGTGTCAACTGGTCGACCGCCAGGGCCCACCCTCGATGTCAACTGGTCGACCACCAGGGCCCACCCTCTGTGTCAACTGGTCGACCACCAGGGCCCACCCTCGGTGTCAACTGGTCGACCACCAGGGTCCACCCTCTGTGTCAACTGGTCGACCACCAGGGCCCACCCTCGGTGTCAACTGGTCGACCACCAGGGTCCACCCTCTGTGTCAACTGGTCGACCACCAGGGCCCACCCTCGGTGTCAACTGGTCGACCACCAGGGTCCACCCTCTGTGTCAACTGGTCGACCACCAGGGCCCACCCTCGGTGTCAACTGGTCGACCACCAGGGTCCACCCTCGGTGTCAACTGGTCGACCACCAGGGCCCACCCTCGGTGTCAACTGGTCGACCACCAGGGCCCACCCTCTGTGTCAACTGGTCGACCACCTGGGCCCACCCTCTGTGTCAACTGGTCGACCACCAGGGCCCACCCTCGGTGTCAACTGGTCGACCACCAGGGCCCACCCTCGGTGTCAACTGGTCGACCACCAGGGCCCACCCTCGGTGTCAACTGGTCGACCACCAGGGTCCACCCTCTGTGTCAACTGGTCGACCACCAGGGTCCACCCTCTGTGTCAACTGGTCGACCACCTGGGCCCACCCTCTGTGTCAACTGGTCGACCACCAGGGTCCACCCTCTGTGTCAACTGGTCGACCACCAGGGTCCACCCTCTGTGTCAACTGGTCGACCACCTGGGCCCACCCTCTGTGTCAACTGGTCGACCACCTGGGTCCACCCTCTGTGTCAACTGGTCGACCACCAGGGTCCACCCTCTGTGTCAACTGGTCGACCACCAGGGCCCACCCTCGATGTCAACTGGTCGACCACCAGGGCCCACCCTCTGTGTCAACTGGTCGACCACCAGGGCCCACCCTCGGTGTCAACTGGTCGACCACCAGGGCCCACCCTCGGTGTCAACTGGTCGACCACCAGGGCCCACCCTCTGTGTCAACTGGTCGACCACCAGGGCCCACCCTCTGTGTTAACTGGTCGACCACCAGGGCCCACCCTCGGTGTCAACTGGTCGACCACCAGGGTCCACCCTCTGTGTCAACTGGTCGACCACCAGGGTCCACCCTCTGTGTCAACTGGTCGACCACCAGGGTCCACCCTCGGTGTCAACTGGTCGACCACCAGGGCCCACCCTCGGTGTCAACTGGTCGACCACCAGGGCCCACCCTCTGTGTTAACTGGTCGACCACCAGGGCCCACCCTCGGTGTCAACTGGTCGACCACCAGGGTCCACCCTCTGTGTCAACTGGTCGACCACCAGGGTCCACCCTCTGTGTCAACTGGTCGACCACCAGGGTCCACCCTCGGTGTCAACTGGTCGACCACCAGGGCTCACCCTCGGTGTCAACTGGTCGACCACCAGGGCCCACCCTCTGTGTTAACTGGTCGACCACCAGGGCCCACCCTCTGTGTTAACTGGTCGACCACCAGGGCCCACCCTCGGTGTCAACTGGTCGACCACCAGGGTCCACCCTCTGTGTCAACTGGTCGACCACCAGGGTCCACCCTCGGTGTCAACTGGTCGACCACCAGGGTCCACCCTCTGTGTCAACTGGTCGACCACCAGGGCCCACCCTCGGTGTCAACTGGTCGACCACCAGGGTCCACCCTCGGTGTCAGTCGGTCTGATCTGTTCTCCTCCCAGGTTTTTCCTCATAGTCTTGTGTTCTCCGGGTATTTTCTTACCCTTAGATCTGTTCTTCTGGTGTGTTCTTCCCTTTGAATATGTTTGTGCATGTTCTCCTCCTGAGATCAGTTGAGCTATGTTCTTCCCCGTACACCAGTTTTTCAGTCATGTTCATCCATAGATCTATTTTCGTGGCTTTGTTCTTCCTCATAAATATGTTCTTCTGGCATGTTCTCTCCTTTAGAACTTTTCTCCTGACATGTTCTTACCCTGAGATCTGTTCTTCTGCCATGTTCTTCCCCATAGATCTGTTCTCGTGGCATGTTCTTCTAGTTAAAAGTTCACATCCGCTTGTGGATTTGTATAGTGAGCGTTCATATACGCCATGTATGATCCCGGTATACGCATCGTACACCCGACATACGCATGTATGATCCCGGTATACGCATCGTACACCCAACATACGCATGTATGATCCCGGTATACGCATCGTACACCCGACATACGCATGTATAATGCCGGTATACGCATCGTACACCCGACATACGCATGTATGATCCCGGTATACGCATCGTACACCCGACATACGCATGTATAATGCCGGTATACGCATCGTACACCCGACATACGCATGTATGCTATGTATGTGTGCGCGCGCACGTTCTTGCTATGTGTGTGTGTTATGGCGAGGGAGTTTGTGTTGTGTGTGTGTTTCTTGAGGTTCATAGTGAACTAGAAGATATCATTGGGAATTTTAAGAAAGAAAATATCCATAATTGTTGACCAAGTCTCAAGCGGGTTCACAGTAAAGCTAGGATGAATGAATAATGGCAGCAAGGATGAATTATGTCGCCTTGTGTCGACATGCGGGGAATGCGGGGGGGGATTTTTTCTCCCCTATCCCTAAGGATAAGACAAGGGAACAAATGGGAACATCAATGAAGGGGGCTAATGGGGAGGTGATAACAAGTAGTGGTGATGTGAGGAGATGGAGTGAGTATTTTGAAGGTTTGTTGAATGTGATGGAGGATAGAGTGGCAGAGACAAGGTGTTTTGGTCGAGTTGGTGTGCAAAGGGAGAATGATTTGGTAAACAGAGAAGAGGTAGTAAAAGCTTTGCGGAAGATGAAAGCCAGCAAGGCAGCGGGTTTGGATGGTATTGCAGTGGAATTTATTAAAAAAGGGGTTGACTGTATTGTTAACTGGTTGGTAAGGTTATTTAATGTATGTATGACTCATGGTGAGGTGCCTGAGGATTGGCGGAATGCTTGCATAGAGCCATTGTACAATGGCAAAGGGGATAAAGGTGAGTGCTCAAATTACAGAGGTATAAGTTTGTTGAGTATTCCTAGGAAATTATATGGGAGGGTATTGATTGAGAGGGTGAAGGCATGTATAGAGCATCAGATTGGGGAAGAACAGTGTGGTTTCAGAAGTGGTAGAGGATGTGTGGATCATGTGTTTGCTTTGAAGAATGTATGTGAGAAATACTTAGAAAAGCAAATGGGAACATCAATGAAGGGTGCTAATGGGGAGGTGATAACAATGTAGGTAGCATTTATGGATCTGGAGAAGGCATATGATAGAGTTGACAGAGATGCTCTGTGGAAGGTATCAAAAGTATATGGTGTGGGAGGCAAGTTGCTAGAAGCAGTGAAAAGTTTTTATCGAGGATTTAATGCATGTGTACGAGTAGGAAAAGAGGAAAGTAATTGGTTCTCAGTGAATGTCGGTTTGCGGCAGGGGTGCCTGATGTCTCCATGGTTGTTTAATTTGTGTATGGATGGGGTTGTTAGGGAGGTGAATGCAAGAGTTTTAGAGAGAGGTGCAAGTATGCAGTCTGTTGTGGATGAGAGGGCTTAGGAAGTGAGTCAGTTGTTGTTTGCTAATGATACAGCGCTGGTGGCTGATTCGGATGAGAAACTACAGAAGCTAGTGACTGAGTGTGTGAAAGAAGAAAGCTGAGAGTAAATGTGAATAAGAGCATGGTTATTAAATACAGTAGGGTTGAGGGACAAGTCAATTGGGAGGTAAGTTTGAATGGAGAAAAACTGGAGGAAGTGAAGTGTTTTAGATATCTGGGAGTGGATTTGGCAGTGGATGGAACCATGGAAGCAGAAGTGAATCATAGTGTGGGGAAGGGGGCGAAAGTTCTGGAAGCGTTGAAAAATGTGTGGAAGATGAGAACATTATCTCGGAAAGCAAAAATGGCTATGTTTGAAGGAATAGTGTTTCCAACCGTGTTATATGGTTGCAAGGCGTGAGCTATAGATAAGGTTGTGTGGAGGAGGGTGGATATGTTGGAAATGAGATGTTTGAGGACAATATGTGGTGTGAGGTGGTTTGATCGAGTAAGTAATGTAAGGGTAAGATTAGATGTGTGGTAATAAAAAGAGTGAGGTTGAGAGAGCAGAAGAGGGTGTATTGAAATGGTTTGGTCACATGGAGAGAATGAGTGAGGAAAGATTGACCAAGAGATATAAGTGTCAGAGGTGGAGGGAACGAGGAGAAGTGGGAGACCAAATTGGAGGTGGCAGGATGAGTGAAAAAGATTTTGAGCGATCGGGGCCTGAACATGCAGGAGGGTGCAAGGCGCGCAAGGATTAGAGTGAATTGGAACGATGTGGTGTACTGGGGTCGACGTGCGGTCAATGGATTGAACCTGGGCATGTGAAGCATCTGGGGTAAACCATGGAAAGTTTTGTGGGGTCTGGATGTGGAAAGGGATCTGTGGTTTCGGTGCATTATTACATGACAGCTAGAGACTGAGTGTGAACGAATGCGGCCTTTGTTGTCTTTTCCTAGTGCTACCTCGCTTGCATGCGGGGGGAGGGGGTTGTCATTTCATGTGTGGTGGGGTGGCGACGGGAATGAATGAAGGCAGCAAGTATGAATTGTGTACATGTGTATATATGTATATGTCTCTGTATGTATATATATGTATATGTTGAAATGTATAGGTATGTATATGTGCATGTGTGGACATTTGTGTGGGTGGATTGGGCCTTTCTTTCATCTGTTTCCTTGCGCTACCTCGCTAACACGGGAGACAGCGATAAAGTATAATAAAAAATAATATATATATATATATATATATATATATATATATATATATATATATATATATATATATATATATATGTATACGTTGAAATGTATGGGCATGTATATGTGTGTGTGTGGACGTGTATGTATATACATGTGTATGTGGGTGTGTTGGGCCATTCTTTCGTCTGTTTCCTTGCGCTACCTCGCTGACGCGGGAGACAGCGACAAAGTATAATAGATAAACATACAAATATATATATATATATATATATATATATATATATATATATATATATATATATATATATATATATATATATAGGGTGGGGGAGGGGGCGAAAATCCTGGGAGCCTTGAAGAATGTGTGGAAGTCGAGAACATTATCTCGGAAAGCAAAAATGGGTATGTTTGAAGGAATAGTGGTTCCAACAATGTTGTATGGTTGCGAGGCGTGGGCTATGGATAGAGTTGTGCGCAGGAGGATGGATGTGCTGGAAATGAGATGTTTGAGGACAATGTGTGGTGTGAGGTGGTTTGATCGAGTAAGTAACGTAAGGATAAGAGAGATGTGTGGAAATAAAAAGAGCGTGGTTGAGAGAGCAGAAGAGGGTGTTTTGAAATGGTTTGGGCACATGGAGAGAATGAGTGAGGAAAGATTGACCAAGAGGATATATGTGTCGGAGGTGGAGGGAACGAGGAGAAGTGGGAGACCAAATTGAAGGTGGAAAGATGGAGTGAAAAAGATTTTGTGTGATCGGGGCCTGAACATACAGGAGGGTGAAAAGAGGGCAAGGAATAGAGTGAATTGGATAGATGTGGTATACCGGGGTTGACGTGCTGTCAGTGGATTAAATCAGGGCATGTGAAGCGTCTGGGGTAAACCATGGAAAGCTGTGTAGGTATGTATATTTGCGTGTGTGGACGTATGTATATACATGTGTATGGGGGTGGGTTGGGCCATTTCTTTCGTCTGTTTCCTTGCGCTACCTCGCAGACGCGGGAGACGGCGGCAAAAAAAAAAAAAAAAAAAATATATATATATATATATATATATATATATATATATATATATATATATATATATATATATATATATATATATACATTTGACTAGTTCTAGTTCCTCCTGCTTTCCTTGTCTTGTCTTCTTCCTGTATGAGTCAGGTGTACACACACCTGCTGAACCCACATTAATCCCTTATCTCTTATGTTTCCCTCACCCAAGATGACCTTGACCTGGGCAGCACTGGATTATTATTCAGTGGGAGATAAGCTTCAGGTGTGTGTGTGTGTGTGTGTGTGTGTGTGTGTGTGTGTGTGTGTGTGAGGGGATTTGGGGTTAACCTGACCCCTTACCCCTGGCCACACTCCCTTATATAAGGGGAATTCGACGCGGAAATGGACTCTGGTATCAGGAAAGGCGTCAGGTATGAGGATCAAGGAATTTTGAACAGGTTCCCATCCTGCACCAGGCCAGGAGCTGATAGAGGAGATCCAGAGGAGGACACCTAGTTTGGAGACAGAATGAAGTGAGATGAGTTACAGGGAAGGGCTGACAGGCTTTGGCTTTGCCTACCATGGAAGAGAGAAGAGACAGGGGTGACCTTTGACCACAGTGTTGACGTGGACAGGGTGACACGTTCGTGCAGCCAGACAACAGAACGTGACATTAAACCAAGTTGTTAAAATATGTTGAAAATAAATCGTTGTATGGAATGAGAGTGGAAGACGAATGGAAAATAAACTGTAGGAGTTTGTGGTAAATATGGAGAGCTTAAAGAAGATGGGATACCTGTAGAAAATGTGCAAGAGATGGGAACCCACGAAAGTAAAACCCCCTCTGTACATTACATAGATACAGATACTGAAACACACACACACACACACACACACACACACACACACACACACACACACACACCTGAGAGTGTCTGAATCAAAGTGAGACTTGAGTTGTGATTTGGAAATGTGATGTTGTTAACAACAAGATCTGTCGTCATCTCATCTACTAGACTCAATGTACATGTTGTATACTTCATGTGTGTACACCTGTTGTGTGGGGTTGTGATAGATGATGGGAAGCTTGTGATAGATGATGGAAGGGTAGTCGACAGTGCACACCCTCAATAGAGTGGATCTTAACAGATGGTAACGATGTATTTCAAGATAAACATTGCGACTCACGTTAGGATGGTGGTGGTAAGCGTGGTTGCCACACGTGTTTCTCCATCTATAGTTGTGGCAAAGTATCTGTGTTGTATTATTATCCCTAGGGATGATCAGGGGTAAAGAATACTACCCACGTATTCCCTGCGTGTCGTACAAGGCGACTAAAAGGGAAGGGAGCGGAGGGCTGGAAAACCTCCCCTCTCGTTTTTACTTTTCTAAAAGAAGGAACAGAGAAGGGGGCCAATTGAGGATATTCCCTCCAAGGCTCAGTCCTCTGTTCTTGGCGCTACCTCGCTGACGCGGAATATGGCGAATATGTATGAAAGAAAGATGCTTGTGGCATGATGAGAAGTGTGGGAGGTGGGCAGATTAGAAAGGGTAGTGAGTGGTAGGATGAAGAAGTAAGATTATTAGTGAGAGAGAAGAGGGAGGCATTTGGACGATTTTTGCAGGGAAATAGTGCAAATAACTGGAAGATGTATAAAAGAAAGAGGCAGGAGGTCAATAGAAAGGTGCAAGAGGTGAAAAGAGGGCAAATGAGAGTTGGGGTGAGAGAGTATCATTAAATTTTAGGGAGAATAAAAAGATGTTTTGGAAGGAGGCAAATAAAGTGCGTAAGACAAGGGAACAAATGGGAACATCAGTTAAGTAGTGGTGATGTGAGGAGATGGAGTGAGTAATTTGAAGGTTTGTTGAATGTGTTTGATGATAGAGTGGCAGATATAGGATGTTTTGGTCGAGGTGGTGTGCAGAGTGAGAGGGTTAGGGAGAATGATTTGGTAAACAGAGAAGAGGTAATAAAAGCTTTGCGGAAGATGAAAGCCGGCAAGGCAGCGGGTTTGGATAGTATTTCAGTGAATTTATTAAAAAAGGGTGTGACTGTATTGTTGACTGGTTGGTAAGATTATTTAATGTATGTATGACTCATGGTGAGGTGCCTGAGGATTGGCGGATGCTTGTATAGTGCCATTGTACAAAGGCAGAGGGGTAAAAGTGAGTGCTCAAATTACAGAGGTATAAGTTTGTTGAGTATTCCTGGGAAATTATATGGGAGGGTATTGATTGAGAGGATGAAGGTATGTACAGAGCATCAGATTGGGGAAGAGCAGTCTGGTGTCAGAAGTGGTAGAGGATGTGTGGATCAGGAGTTTGAAGAATGTATGTGAGAAATACTTAGAAAAGCAAATGGATATGTATGTAGCATTTATGGATCTGGAGAA